>NW_027143719.1:0-50244 GCF_026170545.1 Melanerpes formicivorus
CCACCCTCAGCCCCAGCCCAGCCCCAGCCTCATCCCCAGCCCAGCCCCAGGCCCAGCCCAGCCCCAGCCCTGGACCCAGCCCTAGTCCCAGCCCTGGACCCAGCCCAGCCCTAGCCCAGCCCAGCCCCAGCCCCAGCCCAGCCCCAGCCCTAGCCCTGCACCGAACCCAGCCCCAGCTCAGCCCCAGCCCTGTCCCCAGCCCCAGCCGCTGCACCAGCCCCAGTCCTGCCCCATCCCAGCCCCCAGCCCCAGCCCAGCCCCAACCCTGCCCTCAGTTCTACCCCATCCCTGCCCCATCCCCAGCCCTGGACCCAGCCCCAGCCCTGGACCCAGCTCCAGCCCCAGCCCCACCCCCGGCCTCAGCTCCGGACCCAGCCCAGCCCCAGCCCCAGTCCCAGCCCCAGCCCTGGCCCCAGGCAAGCCCTAACCTAGCCCTGCCCCAGCCCCAGCCCCAGCCCAGCCCCAACCCTGCCCCAGCCCCAGCCCCAGGCACGGACCCAGCCCTGCCCCAGCTCAGGCCCCAGCCCAGAGTCGGTCCCAGCCCAGGCCCAGCCCTGCCCCAGCCCTGGCCCCAGCCAAAGCCCTAGCCCAGCCCTGACCTTAGCACAGCCCCAGCCGCAGCCCCAGCCCTGCCAAAGCCTTGGTTCCAGCCCCGGCCCCAGCACAGCCCCAGCCCTAACTCAGTCCTAGCCCCAGCCCTGTCCGCAGCCCCAGCCCCTGCCCCACCCTCGGCACCAGCGCAGCCCCAGCCCCAGCCCCAACCTTGGCCCCAGCCCTGCCCCAGTCCCAGCCCCAGCCCCCACCCCAGACTCGGCCCAAGCCCTGCCCCAGCCCTAGCCCCAGCCCTGTCCGCAGACCCAGCCCCAGCCCCACCCCCGGCCTCAGCCCCGGACCCAGCCCAGCCCCAGCCCCATCCCTGCCCCCAGCCCTGCCCCAGCCATGCCCCGAACCCAGCCCCAGCCCTGCCCCAGCTCCGGCCCTAGCCCTGTCCCTAGCCCCGGCCCCAGCCCCTGCCCCAGTCCCAGCCCTTCCCCAGCCCTGCCCCAGCCCCGGCCCCAGCCCTGTCTCCAGCCCAGCCACAGCCCTGCCCCGGCCCCAGCCACAGCCCTGCCCCCAGCCCGGCCCCAGCCCCCGCCCCATCCCTGACCCAGCCCAGCCCCAGCACAGCCCCAGCCCCAGCCCTGCAATGAACACTGAACCCAGCCGCAGCCCTGCCCCAGCCCCAGTCCTGCTTCAGCCCTGGCCCCAGCCCTAGCCCCAGCCCTGCCCAAGACTTGGTTACGGCCCCAGCCCCAGCCCAGCCTCAACCCCGGCCCCAGCCCTTCCCCAGCCCCAGCCCTAGCCCAGCCCCAGTCGTGCCCCAGCCCCGGCCCCAGCCCCGGCCCCTGCCCAACCCCACTCCCATCGCTGCCCCCAGCCCTGCCACAGCCCCAGCCCCAGCCCCAGTCCAGCCATAGACTTGGTTCCCGCCCCAGCCCCAGCCCTTCCCCCAGCCCAGCCCCAGCCCAAGGCCCAGTCTCCAGCCCAGTCCTGCTTCAGCGCCGGCCCCAACCCAGCCCCAGCCCCAGCCCCAACCTCAGTCCCAGCCCTGCTCCCAGCCCCGGCCCCAGCCCCAGCCCCTGCCCAGCCCCACTCCCATCCCTGCCCCCAGACCTGGCCCAGCCCCAGCCCCAGTCCCGGCCCCAGCACTGTCCCAGCCCCAGTCCTGCCCCAGCCCCAGCACCAGCCCCAGCCCAGCCACAGACTTGGTTCCCGCCCCTGCCCCAGCCCAGCCCCAGCCCCAGCCCCAGCCTTGCACCGGCCCAGCCCCAGCCCCAGCCCAGCCCCTGCCCTGGACCCAGTCCCAGCCCAGCCCCAGCCCCAGCCCTGCCCCAGCTCTGGACCAGCCCTGTCCCCAGCCCCGGCCCCTACGCCAGCCCTAGACCTAGCCCAGGCCTGCCCTCAGCCACAGCCCAGCCCCAGCCCTGCCCCGGCCCAGCCCCAGCCCCAGCCCAGCCCCAGCCCTGCCCTCAGCCCCAGCCACAGCCCAGCTCCAGCCCTGGACCCAGCCCCAGCTCAGCCCTAGACACACCCCTGACCCAGCCCAGACCCAGCCACAGCCACAGCCCCAGCCCTGCCCCAGCCCTGCCCTCAGCCCAGCCCCAGCCCTTCCCCAGCCCCAGCCCTAGCCCAGCCCTGCCCTCAGCCCTAGCCCCAACCCCAGCCCCAGCCCCAGCCCTGCCCCAGCCCAGCCACAGCCACAGCCACAGCCCCAGACCTGCCCCGGCCCAGCCCCAGCCCCAGCCCCAGCCCTGCCCTGAGACCCAGCCACAGCCCACCCCAGCCACAGCCCAGCTCCAGCCCTGGACCCAGCTCCATCCCAAACCCTGGACCCAGCCCTGTTCAAGGCCCCGCCCTGCCTCAGCCCCAGCCCTGCACCCAACCCAGCCCCAGCCCGGCCCCAGCCCTGCCCCAGCTCTGGCCCCAGCCCTGTCCCCAGCCCTAGCCCCTGCCCCAGCCCCAGCCCTGCCCCAGCCCTGCCCCAGCCCCCGCCCTGCCCCAGCCTCAGCCCTGCACCGAACCCAGCCCCAGCCTCGGCCCCTGCCCCAGCCCCACCCCTAGCCCAGCCCTGCCCTCAGCCCCAGCCCCAGCCCCAGCCCCAGCCCAGCCCCTGCCCTGGACCCAGCCGCAGCCCAGCCCCAGCCCCAGCCCTGCCCCAGCCCAGCCCCGGACCCAGCCCTGCCCCAGCCCCACCCCTAGCCTAGCCCTGCCCTCAGCCCAGCCCCAGCCCTGCCCCATATCCAGCCATAGCCCAGCCCTGCCCACAGCCCCAGCTACAGCCCCAGCCCAGCCCCAGCCACAGCCCAGCCCCAGCCCTGGACCCAGCCCCAGCCCAGCCCCAGCCCAGCCCCAGCCAAAGCCCGAGCCCCAGCCCTCCCCCAGCCCCCGCCCCATCCCTGCCCCAGCCCAGTCCCAGACCCAGCCCAGCACAGCCCCAGCCCAGCCCCAGCCCAGCCCCAGCCACAGCCCCAGCCCGAGCCCAGCCCCAGCCCCAGCCCCAGCCCTGCCCCTGCTCTGTCCCCAGCCCTGTCCCCAGCCCCGGCCCCTACCCCAGCCCCAGACCTAGCCCTGCCCAGCCCTCAGCCGAGCCCCAGCCCTACCCCAGCCCTGCCCTCAGCCCCAGCCCTGCCCCAGCCCCAGACCTAGCCCAGCCCTGCCCTCAGCCCAGCCCCAGCCCTAGCCCAGCCCTGCCCTCATCCCAGGCCCAGCCCAGCCCCCAGCCCTGCCCCACCCACGGCCCCAGCCCCGGCCCCAGCCCAGCCCTAGCCCAGCCCTGCCCCAGCCCCCGCCCTGCCCCAGCCCCAGCCCTGCACCAAACCCAGCCCCAGCCCCGGGCCCTGCCCCAGCCCCACCCCTAGCCCAGCCCTGCCCTCAGCCCCAGCCCCAGCCCCAGCCCAGCCCCTGCCCTGGACCCAGCCCCAGCCCATCCCCAGCCCAGCCCCAGCCAAAGCCCCAGCCCCAGCCCTCCCCCAGCCCCCGCCCCATCCCTGCCCCAGCCCAGTCCCAGACCCAGCCCAGCACAGCCCCAGCCCAGCCCCAGCCCAGCCCCAGCCACAGCCCCAGCCCGAGCCCAGCCCCAACCCCAGCCCCAGCCCCAGCCCTGCCCCTGCTCTGTCCCCAGCCCTGTCCCCAGCCCCGGCCCCTACCCCAGCCCCAGACCTAGCCCTGCCCAGCCCTCAGACCAGCCCCAGCCCTACCCCAGCCCTGCCCTCAGCCACAGCCCAGCCCCAGCCCTGCCCCAGCCCAGCCCCAGCCCCAGCCCAGCCCAGCCCTGCCCTAGCCCCAGCCCCAGCCCCAGCCCTGCCCCAGCCCCAGACCTAGCCCAGCCCTGCCCTCAGCCCAGCCCCAGCCCTAGCCCAGCCCTGCCCTCATCCCAGGCCCAGCCCAGCCCCCAGCCCTGCCCCACCCACGGCCCCAGCCCCGGCCCAAGCCCAGCCCTAGCCCAGCCCTGCCCCAGCCCCCGCCCTGCCCCAGCCCCAGCCCTGCACCGAACCCAGCCCCAGCCCCGGGCCCTGCCCCAGCCCCACCCCTAGCCCAGCCCTGCCCTCAGCCCCAGCCCCAGCCCCAGCCCAGCCCCTGCCCTGGACCCAGCCCCAGCCCAGCCCCAGCCCCACCCCTGCCCCAGCCCAGCCCCGGCCCCAGCCCTGCCCCAGCCCCACCCCTAGCCTAGCCCTGCCCTCAGCCCAGCCCCAGCCCTGCCCCATACCCAGCCATAGCCCAGCCCTGCCCACAGCCCCAGCCACAGCCCCAGCCCTGCCCCAGCCACAGCCCAGCCCCAGCCCTGGACCCAGCCCCAGCCCAGCCCCAGCCCAGCCCCAGCCTCAGCCCCAACCTCAGTCCCAGCCCTGCTCCCAGCCCTGACCCGAGCCCCGGCCCCAGCTTTACCCCAGCTCTGCCCAGCCACGGGCCCAGCCCTGCCCCTGGCAGAGCCCAGAACCCATTCCAGGCCCACCCTCAGCCCCAGCCCTGCCCCAGCCCCAGTCCTGCCCCAGCCCTGGCCCCAGCCCTAGCCCCAGCCCTGCCCAAGACTTGGTTACAGCCTGAAGCCCCAAAACAGATAGCTTTCGAGAATGTGAAGCAAGTGGAGGAAGCACAAACCACATAGAGCAATAAATCGCTAAGGCCTGGGACACTGTGACAGAAAAAGGAGATAAGTGATAAGGGCTGACGAAGTGAGCATGATTCAGAACCAGAAAGGTCAAACTGACCCTAACAGCCTTGTCCAGTCAGTAAAACTAAGCCAGGCACACCGGGAATTGACCACCAAGAAGATCCTCAAAAGAGATGTCCCTGCCCACGCTCCACCTACACCACGCCTCTTATGAATATGTATGCAAAGATATGATTATGTATGTGATCTGATGCAATACCACATCCAAAACTGTATAAAAGACATGCTTTTGTTACGGGAAAGTTAGAAATCCATTTAGTGATTTCTCCAACGCGTTGCTAATAAAATACCTCCTGTCTATCTGACTTAAACTGAGTCTCTTAGGCAGTTATTCTTGCCTTTTGGGGCAAAATTCAGCATTTTCTGGTGAGCCAGGCAGGAGCTAGACAGGAGATGCAGACCTTAAAGGGTCCTCCCGAGCCGGGTCCGGGGCCGGGACCCTCTGGGCGCCCCTGACGACTTTTTGTCAGAAGAGACCCCCCCCCGGACCAGCGCTCGTTTGTGGACAAAGGGTTACCTGCATCTCCTGCTCCAATCAAGAGGTATTTCAATTGTTTATTGATTTTGGGATAAAGCGCTTTGACTGGGAAACGGGGACCAGACGTGGTCACCTGATGGGAAGGCCCGGGGACGCCCTGGCATAATCCCGTATATAGGGGTTGGAGTCCCCACTGGAAACAGGGGTTGGAGTCCCCACTGGAAATTGGGGTTGGAGTCCCCACTGGAAATTGGGGTTGGAGTCCCCACTGGAAATAGGGTGTATGTTTCTCTTTCATCTTAATGTTGTTACTGTGCTTCTGAGAGAATACATTTGTGTTATACGTTTGTCTAACATTGTTATGTTGTCTGCAAGGATCTCGTAATTTGGTACTCGGTATTTTGTGTTAACTGTAATCTCTTTTGTGTGTAAGAATTTATTGTGATATCATCGGCAAACCGTACCTTGGTTTACAGCTGACATCCCGAAGCTGACTGGTATCGGTACTATACGGTTGGCCAGCAACATCTCGTGGTAAAGCAGTGTACTCTGATAGACTGGAAAGGTAGGAAAGTTTGAATGAATGCGTAAGAGTGGGAGTGGATGAGACGCAGCATCGCTGCGAAGCGAGAGGGAGTCCTGATCCGCATTTCCTGTTCTTCGCGAGAAGCCAGGTCGGAGACGGACAAAGCGATTGGAAATTGTGTGTTAGAATATATATTGGCATATAGTGCTTGTGGGAGAAAGAGACTATTCCGGGAACAGCCATGGGAGGGCGACAGAGTAAGGATGTAAATATGAAAACCCCCTGGAAGGACTTGGGAGGGATTCCAGGGGAAGCATAAGTAAAAAGACACTCCTTAAATATGGTCCAAAGCCTAAAGAACGTTGCTGTGATGCATGTAGTATTGGACAGCAGTGTCTCAAGCTAACAAGAAGAGACTCCAAATGGAATTTTGAAGTGGGTTAAGGAGTTAAAAAAAAAAAAATCTGTAGGGCTCCTGAAGAATGTAACTGCTGCCGAGAAGAAAATACACCCGGCTGCTGGTTGCACCCCAGCAGGCTGAGGAGGCAGAGTTCACATATACTGGTGGAGCCTAATTTTGATCCTAACCCTATTGGTACATAAGTAGTCCAATCGAAATCAAAAACCACGTTCCCATGTGTGGAATCTTGATCAGACCGGAGAGAAAAGACTTGAACTTGAAAATAAAAAAAAAAAAAAAAAAGCAGTGGTAAATTTTTCTGCTACAGTTGAAATCATGATGAATGCAAGCATAGATGCAATAAAAGCGCAGCAAATTGAAATCAATGGTCTCTCGAAAATATCTACTCAGAATAGATTAGCTTTGGATTTTTTTATATGTTAAGGAAGGGGGTGTATGTGTAGTCATACATGTAAGTTGTTGTAGTTATGTTAATCTAGATGAACGAGTGGAAACAGATTTACAGGCGATTGTAAACCACAATCAGATATTACATCAGATTTCTTTGGATGATACTTCTTGTGGATTTAAAGAAATATGGGATAAGTTAACTTCTTGCTTATCGAATATAAGTTGCTTTAAACAATTGTTTGTAATACCTGTTGGAATAATTGTAATACTGATCTGTGTAATTCATTGTAATTGTTGTTTTAAAATGGTAAGACCTTTAGGTAAAATTGTTTATGCCAATAAGTTACAAGCAGATGGTTATGATCTGAAGGTGATCAAAATAGAGGAACTTAATTATGATCCAATTAAGAAGGCTCTGAAATATCTGGAAATTTTACCACAAATCAATGGTGACAAAAAAAAAAAAAAAAAAAAAAAAAAGGGGGAATTGTGATGAAAATACTGGTGATTCGTGTTAAAATTGTAAGACTTAGAGTGCACTGGGATTAAGGGTCAGGATCTTGTGAGGCCTGTTTAGAGGGTAAAGAGAAAGAAACCTATCTTGCAGACTTGCAAGGACACTGTCTGGTTAATTGGAGACATCACGGCTGAGAAGGAGCTGTCTTAAAGATAAACATTCAGAACTAGGAATTTGTTTTCTTCAGATAAGAAGCCTGCACAATTGAGCATGTGTGAAAGTGGATGCTTTGACCCTTACCACACTGAATGTAGGGAGAAGGGATTTATATGTTATCTCACCAGTTCGCTATAATTTTACACCTAGAGGGAAAATCAAAATTCATAACATCAACAAATGGTACCAATAAGAGATCAGTATTACTAGGATGAGCAAAAACACATTATTATGGGTACTGCAGAGGACTTTGTGAAGCTCGCTGACTATACAGGGGAACTTAGTAGAGACATTGCACTCGCTATCCAATGCTCTCAGACACAACAATGGGTGCAATCAGTAGCGGCAGGAATAATGAGAGAGGGAATGTCAGGTACATTACCTCAAGAAATAAGGGAAACAATATTAAAGGACAATCATACTACACAATTTGAGAAGGGCCACCAAGCCTGGTGGCAATTAGTAAATTTCACTTATGAGCCTCAACGAGATCACATTGAAGCCCATGTCCTCACCATCAGTACGGCAGAAGAAAGAGCTATCTTTCCTATCCTCACTCTAGGGACAATACATCAACATGTCATTGTCAGACCAATAGACCACAATGTCTGGGCCAGTTATGATTATACCAAAAATAGGTGGCAATCAGTTAGCACAGAGGCATGTATTCCTAGAGGACAATTAGGCTATGTTTGCGACAACGCTGTAGTAGAAGCAGAAGATTTATGCTTAGATGTCAAAAATAGTGTATGTACCTTTGAAATGCTTTCACATAATAGAACACAATCACAAGTTTACTATATAGGGAATGGGTGTGCTTGCGTGAGGACAGCTTGTGACAACGTCACTATAGATAATTGCCAAGAGGAGACTAACAATACTAACTTCTGTGTGTGCAACTTCACCAAGATAGTGGGTTGTGATTTTCACTATACTGTCCCAATAACTACTCAACAGCTAATTAACGCAGATTTTAACCTATATCAAGAGATACCGAAATTACAAATAGGGATGGACGTCAAAATTCTTAAAGCAATGCTCACACATCCTAAAGTGAAGAAATTGGTGCAACAGGTGAATCAAACGACTAAACGAATGGTATGGCAGGTAGAACATAATTCAGAAAAAATAAAGGATGTCCTGACCAAAGTAGAACAAGTAGGCCAGCAACATTGGTGGGACATCTTTACAGGATACTCCCCAACAGCTACACAGGTCTTCAACTATCTGGTGCACCCAATGCTAATAGTAATTGTAGTTCTGTTACTATTAACTCTCACAAATATTTGTATGTGGTGGAGACTAAGAATCATAATGAAAAGGACCCAAATGGTTTGGGCTATGGTACGAGTGTATCAGCGCCCTATAGGGTTAGAATTTGACGAAAGAATTCGTAAGTTGTAAGAAAAAGGGGGGAAATGAAGCCCCAAAACAGATAGCTTTCGAGAAATAATGGGTTAAAACATAGAATGTGGAGCATTTGAAGAAAGCATAAACCAGATAGAGCAATAAATCGGCTAAGGCATGGAACACTGTGACAGAAAAAGGAGATAGGGAATAGAAACTGATAAGAGCTGTTGGGCTAGGCATGATTCAGAGCCAACAAGGTCAAACTGACCCTAACAGCCTTGTCAAGTCAGCGGAACCAAGCCAGGTACACCGGGAATTGACCAAATTAGGAAAGGAGTTCAAAAGTTTAAGGAGGAAGACTCATCAGGAGACCCCTGCCCATGATGAAGGCCACCGGAATGACCACCAAGAAGATCCTCAAAAGAGATGTCCCTGCCCACGCTCCGCCTACACCACGCCCCCTATGAATATGCATGCAAAGATATGATTATGTATATGATCTGATGCAATACCACATCCAAAACTGTATAAAAGACATGCTTTTGTTACGGGAAAGGCAGAAATGCATTTAGTGATTTCTCCAACGCGTTGCTAATAAAATACCTCCTGTCTGTCTGACTTAAACTGAGTCTCTTAGGCAGTTATTCTTGCCTTTTGGGGCAAAATTCGGCATCACTGCCCTCAGCCCAGCCCCAGCCCCAGCCGTGCCCCAGCCATGCCCCAGCCCCGGGCCCAGCCCTGTCCAGAGCTGGGACCCCAGCCCAGCCCTACCCTCACCCCAGCCCAGCCCCAGCCCCAGCCCTGCCCCAGCCTAGCCCCAGCCACATCCCAGCCCCAGCCCTGGACTCAGCCCCAGCCCCAGCCCCACCCGCGGCCCCATCCCCGGCCCCAGCCCAGCCCTAGCCCAGCCCTGCCCCAGCCCCTGCCCTGCCCCAGTCCCAGCCCTGCTCCGAACCCAGCCCCAGCCCAGCCCCCAGCCCAGCCCCACACTCATCCCCAGCCCATCCCCAGCCACAGCCCAGCCCCATCCCTGGACCCAGCCCCAGCCCCAGCCCCAGCCCAAATCCCGGCCCCATCCCCGGCCCCAGCCCAGCCCTAGCCCAGCCCTGCCCTCAGCCCCAGCCCCAGCCCCAGCCCATGCCCCACCCTCAGCCCCAGCCCAGCCCCAGCCCCATCCCAGCCCCTGCCCTGGACCCAGCCCCATCCCTGCCCCAGCCCAGCCCCAGCCACAGCCCAGCCCTAGCCCTGGACTCAGCCCCAGCCCCAGCCCCACCCCCGGCCCCAGCCCCGGCCCCAGCCAAGCCCCACTCACGGCCCCAACCCCGGCCCCAGCCCAGCCCTAGCCCTGCCCTGCCCCAGCCCCAGCCCTGCACCGAACCCAGCCCCAGCCCCAGCCCCAGCCCAACCCCCGGCCTCAGCCCCGGCCCCAGCCCAGCCCCAGCCCCATCCCTGCCCTCAGCCCAGCCCTAGCCCAGCCCTGCCCCAGCCCCAGCCCTGCCCCAGTACCAGCCACAGCCCCGGCCCCAGCCACAGCCCAGCCCCAGCCCTGGACTCAGCCCCAGCCCCAGCCCCACCCGCGGCCCCATCCCCGGCCCCAGCCCAGCCCTAGCCCAGCCCTGCCCCAGCCCCTGCCCTGCCCCAGTCCCAGCCCTGCTCCGAACCCAGCCCCAGCCCAGACCCCAGCCCAGCCCCACACTCATCCCCAGCCCATCCCCAGCCACAGCCCAGCCCCAGCCCTGGACCCAGCCCCAGTCGTAGCCCCGGACCTAGCCCAGCCCTAGCCCAGCCCTAGCCACATCCCAGCCCCATCCCTGGACCCAGCCCCAGCCCCAGCCCCAGCCCAAATCCCGGCCCCAGCCCCGGCCCCAGCCAAGCCCCACTCACGGCCCCATCCCCGGCCCCAGCCCAGCCCTAGCCCATCCCTGCCCTCAGCCCCAGCCCCAGCCCATGCCCCACCCTCAGCCCCAGCCCAGCCCCAGCCCCATCCCAGCCCCTGCCCTGGACCCAGCCCCATCCCTGCCCCAGCCCAGCCACAGCCACAGCCCAGCCCTAGCCCTGGACTCAGCCCCAGCCCCAGCCCCACCCCCGGCCCCAGCCCCGGCCCCAGCCAAGCCCCACTCACTGCCCCAACCCCGGCCCCAGCCCAGCCCTAGCCCTGCTCTGCCCCAGCCCCAGCCTTGCACCGAACCCAGCCCCAGCCCCAGCCCCAGCCCAACCCCCGGCCTCAGCCCCGGCCCCAGCCCAGCCCCAGCCCCATCCCTGCCCTCAGCCCAGCCCTAGCCCAGCCCTGCCCCAGCCCCAGCCCTGCCCCAGTACCAGCCACAGCCCCGGCCCCAGCCACAGCCCAGCCCCCACCCCATCCCTGCCCCCAGCCCAGACCCAGCCACAGCCCTACCCCAGCCCTGTCCCAGCCTCGGGCCCAGCCCTGCCCCAGGCCCAGCCGAGACCCCAGCCCAGCCCTACCCTCATCCCCAGCCCAGCCCAGCCCCAGCCCTGCCCCAGCCCTGCCCCAGCCACCGCCCAGCCCCAGCCCTGGACCCAGCCCCAGCCCCAGCCCTGGCCCAGGCCAGCCCCAGCCCCAGCCCAGCCCCTTCCCTGGACCCAGCCCCAGCCCGAGCACCACCCGCGGCCCCATCCCCGGCCCCATCCCAACACTAGCCCAGCCCTGCCCTTGCCCCAGTCCTGCCCCATCCCAGCCCCAGCCCCAGCCCGACACCAGCCCTGCCGCAGCCCTGGCCCCAGCCCTGCCCCAGCTCCAGTCCTGCCCCAGCCCCGGGCTCAGCCCTAGCCCCAGCCCTGCCCAAGACTTGGTTCCAGCCCCAGCCCCAGCCCTGACCCCAGCCCAGCCCCAGCCCAAGGCCCAGCCTCCAGCCTAGTCCTGCCCCAGCCCCGGTCCCAACCCAGCCCAAGCCCCGGCCTCAACATCAGTCCCAGCCCTGCTCCCAGCCCCGGCCCCAGCCCCGGCTCCAGCCCTACCCCAGCCCTGCCCCAGCCTCGGGCCCAGTCCTGTCCCAGGCCCAGCCCAGAACCCAGCCCAGCCTCATCCCCTGCCTCAGCCCTGCCCCAGCCCCAGCCCTAGCCCAGCTCTGCCCTCAGCCCAGCCCCACCCTCGGCCCCAGCCCAGCCCCAGCCCTGCCCCAGCCCAGCCCCAGCCCCAGCCCTGCCCCAGCCCAGCCCAAGCCACAGCCTCGGCCCAGCCCTGGACCCAACCCCAGCCCAGGCACAGCACTGGACCCAACCCCAGCCCCAGTCCTGGCCCCAGCCCAGCCCTAGCCCAGCCCAGCCCCAGCCCCAGCCCTGGACCCAGCCCCAACCCCAGCCCAGCCCCAGCCCTGCCCCGAACCCGGCCCCAGCCCGGCCCCAGCCCTGCCCCAGCTCCGGCCCTAGCCTTGTCCCCAGCTCTGGCCCCTGCCCCAGCCCCAGTCCTGTCCCATCACAGCCCACAGCCCCAACCCTGCCCTCAGCCCAGCCCCAGCCACAGCCCGGCCCCAGCCCTGCCCCAGCCCCGGCCCCTGCCCTGTCCCCAGCCCAGCCACAGCCCAGCCACAGCCCCATCCCTGCACCAGCCCTAGCCCCAGCCCTGTCGGCAGCCTCAGCCCCAGCCCCAGTCCCCGCCCCAGCCCACCCTCAACCCCGGCCCCAGCCCTGCCCCAGCCCAGCCCTAGCCACATCCCAGCCCCATCCCTGGACCCAGCCCCAGCCCTGGACCCAGCACAACTCCCGGCCCCAGCCCTGGACCCAGCCAAGCCCCACTCACGGCCCCATCCCCAGCCCCAGCCCAGCCCTAGCCAAGCCCTGCCCTCAGCCCCAGCCCCAGCCCATGCCCCACCCTCGGCCCCAGCCCAGCCCCTGCCCTGGACCCAGCCCCATCCCTGCCCCAGCCCAGCCCCAGCCACAGCCCAGCTCAGCCCTGGACTCAGCCCCAGCCCCACCCCCGGCCTCAGCCCCGGCCCCAGCCAAGCGCCACTCACGGCCCCAGCCCCGGCCCCAGCCCAGCCCTAGCCCAGCCCTGCCCCAGCCCCAGCCTTGCACCGAACCCAGCCCCTGCCCCAGCCCCAGCCCAACCCTCGGCCTTAGCCCCGGCCCCAGCCCCAGTCCCAGCCCCATCCCCGCCCTCAGCCCAGCCCTAGCCCAGCCCTGCCCCAGGCCAGCCCCAGCCCCAGCCCAGCCCCCGCCCTGCCCCAGTACCAGCCACAGCCCCGGCCCCAGCCACAGCCCAGCCCCCGCCCCATCCCTGTCCCCAGCCCAGACCCAGCCCCAGCCCTACCCCAGCCCTGTCCCAGCCTCGGGCCCAGCCCTGCCCCAGGCCCAGCTGAGACCCCAGCCCAGCCCTAACCTCATCCCCAGCACAGCCCCAGCCCCAGCCCTGCCCCAGCCCTGCCCCAGCCATCGCCCAGCCCCAGCACTGGACCCAGCCCCAGCCCCAGCCCTGGCCCCAGCCCAGCCCTAGCCCAGCTCAGCCCCAGCCCCAGCCCTGCCCCAGGCCAGCCCCAGCCCCAGCCCAGACCCTGCCCTGGACCCAGCCCCAGCCCCAGCACCAAACGCGGCCCCAGCCGCGGCCCCAGCCAAACCCCACTCACAACCCCATCCCCAGCCCCATCCCAGCCCTAGCCCAGCCCTGCCCTCGCCCCAGTCCTGCCCCATCCCAGCCCCAGCCCCAGCCTGACACCAGCCCTGCCCCAGCCTCGGTCCCAGCCCTACCCCAGCGCCAGTCCTGCCCCAGCCCTGGGCCCAGCCCTAGCTCCAGCCCTGCCCAAGACTTGGTTCCAGCCCCAGCCCCAGCCCTGCCTCCAGCCCAGACCCAGCGCAAGGCCCAGCCTCCACCCTAGTCCTGCCCCAGCCCCGGTCCCAACCCAGCCCCAGCCCCGGCCTCAACCTCAGTCCCAGCCCTGCCCCAGCCCCAGCCCCAGCCCCCACTCCAGCCCTACCCCAGCCCAGCCCCACCCTCGGGCCCAGTCCTGTCCCAGGCCCAGCCCAGAACCCAGTCCAGCCTCATCCCCTGCCTCAGCCCTGCCCCAGCCCCAGCCCTAGCCCAGCCCTGCCCGCAGCCCCAGCCGCAGCCCCACCCTCGGCCCCAGCCCAGCCTCAGCCCCAGCCCCCGCCCCATCCCTGCCCTTGCCCAGCCCAAGCCACAGCCCAGCCACAGCCCTGGACCGAGCCCCAGCCCCAGCCCCAGCCCTGCCCCGAACCCAGCCCCAGCCCTACCCCAGCCCTGCCCCAGCTCCGGCCCTAACCCTGTCCCCAGCCCCGGCCCCTGCCCCAGCCCCAGTCCTGCCCCATCCCAGACCCCAGCCCCAGCCGTGCCCCAACCCTGCCCTCAGCCCAGCCCCAGCCCAGCCCTGGACCCATCCCCAGCCCTACCCCAGTCCAAGCCACAGCCCCGGCCCCAGCCATAGCCCAGCCCGAGCCCTATCCCTGACCCCAGCCCAGCCCCAGCCCCAGCCCCAGCCCTGCCCCAGCCCAGGCCCAGCCCCAGCCCAGCCCCAGCCTGGACCCAGCCCCAGCCCCGACCCAGCCTCAGCCTCAGCCCAGCCCCAGCCCTGGACCCAGCCCCAGCCCTGCCCCAGCCCCAGGCCCAGCCCTGCCCTCAGCCCCAGACCCAGCCCCAGCCCCACCCTCGGCCCCAGCCCAGCCCCAGCCCCAGCCCTGCCCCAGCCCAGCCCAAGCCACAGCCCAGCCCTGCCCCGAACACAGACCCAGCCCGGACCCAGCCCTGCCACAGGTCCTACCCTAGACCTGTCGCCATCCCTGGCGCGTTGCTAATAAAATACCTCCTGTCTGTCTGACTTAAACTGAGTCTCTTAGGCAGTTATTCTTGCCTTTTGGGGCAAAATTCGGCATCACTGCCCTCAGCCCAGCCCCAGCCCCAGCCGTGCCCCAGCCATGCCCCAGCCCCGGGCCCAGCCCTGTCCAGAGCTGGGACCCCAGCCCAGCCCTACCCTCACCCCAGCCCAGCCCCAGCCCCAGCCCTGCCCCAGCCTAGCCCCAGCCACATCCCAGCCCCAGCCCTGGACTCAGCCCCAGCCCCAGCCCCACCCGCGGCCCCATCCCCGGCCCCAGCCCAGCCCTAGCCCAGCCCTGCCCCAGCCCCTGCCCTGCCCCAGTCCCAGCCCTGCTCCGAACCCAGCCCCAGCCCAGCCCCCAGCCCAGCCCCACACTCATCCCCAGCCCATCCCCAGCCACAGCCCAGCCCCATCCCTGGACCCAGCCCCAGCCCCAGCCCCAGCCCAAATCCCGGCCCCATCCCCGGCCCCAGCCCAGCCCTAGCCCAGCCCTGCCCTCAGCCCCAGCCCCAGCCCCAGCCCATGCCCCACCCTCAGCCCCAGCCCAGCCCCAGCCCCATCCCAGCCCCTGCCCTGGACCCAGCCCCATCCCTGCCCCAGCCCAGCCCCAGCCACAGCCCAGCCCTAGCCCTGGACTCAGCCCCAGCCCCAGCCCCACCCCCGGCCCCAGCCCCGGCCCCAGCCAAGCCCCACTCACGGCCCCAACCCCGGCCCCAGCCCAGCCCTAGCCCTGCCCTGCCCCAGCCCCAGCCCTGCACCGAACCCAGCCCCAGCCCCAGCCCCAGCCCAACCCCCGGCCTCAGCCCCGGCCCCAGCCCAGCCCCAGCCCCATCCCTGCCCTCAGCCCAGCCCTAGCCCAGCCCTGCCCCAGCCCCAGCCCTGCCCCAGTACCAGCCACAGCCCCGGCCCCAGCCACAGCCCAGCCCCAGCCCTGGACTCAGCCCCAGCCCCAGCCCCACCCGCGGCCCCATCCCCGGCCCCAGCCCAGCCCTAGCCCAGCCCTGCCCCAGCCCCTGCCCTGCCCCAGTCCCAGCCCTGCTCCGAACCCAGCCCCAGCCCAGACCCCAGCCCAGCCCCACACTCATCCCCAGCCCATCCCCAGCCACAGCCCAGCCCCAGCCCTGGACCCAGCCCCAGTCGTAGCCCCGGACCTAGCCCAGCCCTAGCCCAGCCCTAGCCACATCCCAGCCCCATCCCTGGACCCAGCCCCAGCCCCAGCCCCAGCCCAAATCCCGGCCCCAGCCCCGGCCCCAGCCAAGCCCCACTCACGGCCCCATCCCCGGCCCCAGCCCAGCCCTAGCCCATCCCTGCCCTCAGCCCCAGCCCCAGCCCATGCCCCACCCTCAGCCCCAGCCCAGCCCCAGCCCCATCCCAGCCCCTGCCCTGGACCCAGCCCCATCCCTGCCCCAGCCCAGCCACAGCCACAGCCCAGCCCTAGCCCTGGACTCAGCCCCAGCCCCAGCCCCACCCCCGGCCCCAGCCCCGGCCCCAGCCAAGCCCCACTCACTGCCCCAACCCCGGCCCCAGCCCAGCCCTAGCCCTGCTCTGCCCCAGCCCCAGCCTTGCACCGAACCCAGCCCCAGCCCCAGCCCCAGCCCAACCCCCGGCCTCAGCCCCGGCCCCAGCCCAGCCCCAGCCCCATCCCTGCCCTCAGCCCAGCCCTAGCCCAGCCCTGCCCCAGCCCCAGCCCTGCCCCAGTACCAGCCACAGCCCCGGCCCCAGCCACAGCCCAGCCCCCACCCCATCCCTGCCCCCAGCCCAGACCCAGCCACAGCCCTACCCCAGCCCTGTCCCAGCCTCGGGCCCAGCCCTGCCCCAGGCCCAGCCGAGACCCCAGCCCAGCCCTACCCTCATCCCCAGCCCAGCCCAGCCCCAGCCCTGCCCCAGCCCTGCCCCAGCCACCGCCCAGCCCCAGCCCTGGACCCAGCCCCAGCCCCAGCCCTGGCCCAGGCCAGCCCCAGCCCCAGCCCAGCCCCTTCCCTGGACCCAGCCCCAGCCCGAGCACCACCCGCGGCCCCATCCCCGGCCCCATCCCAACACTAGCCCAGCCCTGCCCTTGCCCCAGTCCTGCCCCATCCCAGCCCCAGCCCCAGCCCGACACCAGCCCTGCCGCAGCCCTGGCCCCAGCCCTGCCCCAGCTCCAGTCCTGCCCCAGCCCCGGGCTCAGCCCTAGCCCCAGCCCTGCCCAAGACTTGGTTCCAGCCCCAGCCCCAGCCCTGACCCCAGCCCAGCCCCAGCCCAAGGCCCAGCCTCCAGCCTAGTCCTGCCCCAGCCCCGGTCCCAACCCAGCCCAAGCCCCGGCCTCAACATCAGTCCCAGCCCTGCTCCCAGCCCCGGCCCCAGCCCCGGCTCCAGCCCTACCCCAGCCCTGCCCCAGCCTCGGGCCCAGTCCTGTCCCAGGCCCAGCCCAGAACCCAGCCCAGCCTCATCCCCTGCCTCAGCCCTGCCCCAGCCCCAGCCCTAGCCCAGCTCTGCCCTCAGCCCAGCCCCACCCTCGGCCCCAGCCCAGCCCCAGCCCTGCCCCAGCCCAGCCCCAGCCCCAGCCCTGCCCCAGCCCAGCCCAAGCCACAGCCTCGGCCCAGCCCTGGACCCAACCCCAGCCCAGGCACAGCACTGGACCCAACCCCAGCCCCAGTCCTGGCCCCAGCCCAGCCCTAGCCCAGCCCAGCCCCAGCCCCAGCCCTGGACCCAGCCCCAACCCCAGCCCAGCCCCAGCCCTGCCCCGAACCCGGCCCCAGCCCGGCCCCAGCCCTGCCCCAGCTCCGGCCCTAGCCTTGTCCCCAGCTCTGGCCCCTGCCCCAGCCCCAGTCCTGTCCCATCACAGCCCACAGCCCCAACCCTGCCCTCAGCCCAGCCCCAGCCACAGCCCGGCCCCAGCCCTGCCCCAGCCCCGGCCCCTGCCCTGTCCCCAGCCCAGCCACAGCCCAGCCACAGCCCCATCCCTGCACCAGCCCTAGCCCCAGCCCTGTCGGCAGCCTCAGCCCCAGCCCCAGTCCCCGCCCCAGCCCACCCTCAACCCCGGCCCCAGCCCTGCCCCAGCCCAGCCCTAGCCACATCCCAGCCCCATCCCTGGACCCAGCCCCAGCCCTGGACCCAGCACAACTCCCGGCCCCAGCCCTGGACCCAGCCAAGCCCCACTCACGGCCCCATCCCCAGCCCCAGCCCAGCCCTAGCCAAGCCCTGCCCTCAGCCCCAGCCCCAGCCCATGCCCCACCCTCGGCCCCAGCCCAGCCCCTGCCCTGGACCCAGCCCCATCCCTGCCCCAGCCCAGCCCCAGCCACAGCCCAGCTCAGCCCTGGACTCAGCCCCAGCCCCACCCCCGGCCTCAGCCCCGGCCCCAGCCAAGCGCCACTCACGGCCCCAGCCCCGGCCCCAGCCCAGCCCTAGCCCAGCCCTGCCCCAGCCCCAGCCTTGCACCGAACCCAGCCCCTGCCCCAGCCCCAGCCCAACCCTCGGCCTTAGCCCCGGCCCCAGCCCCAGTCCCAGCCCCATCCCCGCCCTCAGCCCAGCCCTAGCCCAGCCCTGCCCCAGGCCAGCCCCAGCCCCAGCCCAGCCCCCGCCCTGCCCCAGTACCAGCCACAGCCCCGGCCCCAGCCACAGCCCAGCCCCCGCCCCATCCCTGTCCCCAGCCCAGACCCAGCCCCAGCCCTACCCCAGCCCTGTCCCAGCCTCGGGCCCAGCCCTGCCCCCAGGCCCAGCTGAGACCCCAGCCCAGCCCTAACCTCATCCCCAGCACAGCCCCAGCCCCAGCCCTGCCCCAGCCCTGCCCCAGCCATCGCCCAGCCCCAGCACTGGACCCAGCCCCAGCCCCAGCCCTGGCCCCAGCCCAGCCCTAGCCCAGCTCAGCCCCAGCCCCAGCCCTGCCCCAGGCCAGCCCCAGCCCCAGCCCAGACCCTGCCCTGGACCCAGCCCCAGCCCCAGCACCAAACGCGGCCCCAGCCGCGGCCCCAGCCAAACCCCACTCACAACCCCATCCCCAGCCCCATCCCAGCCCTAGCCCAGCCCTGCCCTCGCCCCAGTCCTGCCCCATCCCAGCCCCAGCCCCAGCCTGACACCAGCCCTGCCCCAGCCTCGGTCCCAGCCCTACCCCAGCGCCAGTCCTGCCCCAGCCCTGGGCCCAGCCCTAGCTCCAGCCCTGCCCAAGACTTGGTTCCAGCCCCAGCCCCAGCCCTGCCTCCAGCCCAGACCCAGCGCAAGGCCCAGCCTCCACCCTAGTCCTGCCCCAGCCCCGGTCCCAACCCAGCCCCAGCCCCGGCCTCAACCTCAGTCCCAGCCCTGCCCCAGCCCCAGCCCCAGCCCCCACTCCAGCCCTACCCCAGCCCAGCCCCACCCTCGGGCCCAGTCCTGTCCCAGGCCCAGCCCAGAACCCAGTCCAGCCTCATCCCCTGCCTCAGCCCTGCCCCAGCCCCAGCCCTAGCCCAGCCCTGCCCGCAGCCCCAGCCGCAGCCCCACCCTCGGCCCCAGCCCAGCCTCAGCCCCAGCCCCCGCCCCATCCCTGCCCTTGCCCAGCCCAAGCCACAGCCCAGCCACAGCCCTGGACCGAGCCCCAGCCCCAGCCCCAGCCCTGCCCCGAACCCAGCCCCAGCCCTACCCCAGCCCTGCCCCAGCTCCGGCCCTAACCCCTGTCCCCAGCCCCGGCCCCTGCCCCAGCCCCAGTCCTGCCCCATCCCAGACCCCAGCCCCCAGCCGTGCCCCAACCCTGCCCTCAGCCCAGCCCCAGCCCAGCCCTGGACCCATCCCCAGCCCTACCCCAGTCCAAGCCACAGCCCCGGCCCCAGCCATAGCCCAGCCCGAGCCCTATCCCTGACCCCAGCCCAGCCCCAGCCCCAGCCCCAGCCCTGCCCCAGCCCAGGCCCAGCCCCAGCCCAGCCCCAGCCTGGACCCAGCCCCAGCCCCGACCCAGCCTCAGCCTCAGCCCAGCCCCAGCCCTGGACCCAGCCCCAGCCCTGCCCCAGCCCCAGGCCCAGCCCTGCCCTCAGCCCCAGACCCAGCCCCAGCCCCACCCTCGGCCCCAGCCCAGCCCCAGCCCCAGCCCTGCCCCAGCCCAGCCCAAGCCACAGCCCAGCCCTGCCCCGAACACAGACCCAGCCCGGACCCAGCCCTGCCACAGGTCCTACCCTAGACCTGTCGCCATCCCTGGCCCCTGCCCCAGCCCCAGTCCTGCCCATCTCCGCCCCAAACCCCAGCCCTGCACCAGCCCTGCCCTCAGCCCTGCCCTGGCCCGCCCCAAACCCCAGCCCTGCACCAGCCCTGCCCTCAGCCCTGCCCTGGCCACAGCCCCAGCCCTGCCACAGCCCCGGCCACAGCCCCAGCCCAGCCGCTGCCCTATCCCTGCCCCAGCCCAAGCCCAGCCCCAGCCCTAGCCCTGCCCCAGTCCCCACCCCAGCCCACCCTCAGCCCTGGCCCCAGCCCTGCCCCAGCCCCAGCCCCAGTCCCAGTCCCAGCCCTGGCCCCAGGCAAGCCCTAACCTAGCCCTGCCCTGGCCCCAGGCCTAGCCCAGCCCTGCCCTCAGCCCAGCCCCAGCCCCAGCCCAGCCCCAACCCAGCCCCAGCCCCAGCCCCAGGCACGGACCCAGCCCTGCCCCAGCTCAGGCCCCAGCCCAGAGTCGGTCCCAGCCCAGGCCCAGCCCTGCCCCAGCCCTGGCCCCAGCCAAAGCCCTAGCCCAGCCCTGACCTTAGCACAGCCCCAGCCCCAGACCCACCCCTGGCCTCAGCCTCAGCCCCGGACCCAGCCCAGCCCCAGCCCCATCCCTGCCCCCAGCCCAGCCCCAGCCGTGCCCCGAACCCAGCCCCAGCCCTGCCCCACCTCCGGCCCTAGCCCTGTCCCCAGCCGGCCCCCAGCCCTGCCCCAGCCCCGGCCGCAGCCCTGTCCCCAGCCCAGCCACAGCCCTGCCCTGGCCTCAGCCACAGCCCTGCCCCCAGCCCAGCCCCAGCCCCCGACCCAGCCCTGACCCAGCCCAGCCCCAGCCCAGCCCCAGCCACAGCCCAGCCCCTGCTCTGGACCCAGCCCCAGCCCCAGCCCCCGCCCCATCCCTGACCCAGCGCAGCCCCACCCCCCGCCTCAGCCCCAGCCCTGCCCAACCCATCCCCAGCCACAGCCCAGCCCCAGCCCTGGACCCAGCCCCAGCCCCAGCCCCACCCATGGCCCCTAGCCCCGGCCCCACCAAACCCCACTCACAGCCCCATCCCCGGCCCCAGCCCAGCCCTAGCCCAGCCCTGCCCCAGTCCCCGCCCTGCCCCAGCTTGGGCCCCAGCCCTGTCCCCAGCCCCGGCCCCTGCCCTAGCCCCAGTCCTGCCCCATCCCAGCACCAGCCCCAGCCCGACACCAGCCCTGCCCCAGCCCCAGTCCTGCCCCAGCCCCGGCCCCAGCCCAAGCCCCAGCCCTGCCCAAGACTTGGTTCCAGCCCCAGCCCCAGCCCTGCCCCCAGCCCAGCCCCAGCCCCGGCCTCAACCTCGGATCCAGCCCTGCTCCCAGCCCCGGCCCCAGCCACGGCCCCAGCCTTACACCAGCCCTGCCCCAGACCCAGCGCAGACCCCAACCCAGCCCCAGCCTCATCCCCAGCCCAGCCCCACCCTCAGCCCCAGCCCAGCCCCAGCCTCATCCCCAGCCCAGCCCCAGCCACAGCCCAGCCCCAGCCCTGGACCCAGCCCCAGTCCCAGCCCTGGACCCAGCCCAGCCCTAGCACAGCCCAGCCCCAGCCCCAGCCCAGCCCCAACCCTGCCCCAGCCCCAGCCCCAGGCACGGACCCAGCCCTGCCCCAGCTCAGGCCCCAGCCCAGAGTCGGTCCCAGCCCAGGCCCAGCCCTGCCCCAGCCCTGGCCCCAGCCAAAGCCCTAGCCCAGCCCTGACCTTAGCACAGCCCCAGCCGCAGCCCCAGCCCTGCCAAAGCCTTGGTTCCAGCCCCGGCCCCAGCACAGCCCCAGCCCTAACTCAGTCCTAGCCCCAGCCCTGTCCGCAGCCCCAGCCCCTGCCCCACCCTCGGCACCAGCCCAGCCCCAGCCCCCACCCCAGACTCGGCCCAAGCCCTGCCCCAGCCCTAGCCCCAGCCCTGTCCACAGACCCAGCCCCAGCCCCACCCCCGGCCTCAGCCCCGGACCCAGCCCAGCCCCAGCCCCATCCCTGCCCCCAGCCCAGCCCCAGCCATGCCCCGAACCCAGCCCCAGCCCTGCCCCAGCTCCGGCCCTAGCCCTGTCCCTAGCCCCGGCCCCAGCCCCTGCCCCAGTCCCAGCCCTTCCCCAGCCCTGCCCCAGCCCCGGCCCCAGCCCTGTCTCCAGCCCAGCCACAGCCCTGCCCCGGCCCCAGCCACAGCCCTGCCCCTAGCCCAGCCCCAGCCCCCGCCCCATCCCTGACCCAGCCCAGCCCCAGCACAGCCCCAGCCCCAGCCCTGCAATGAACACTGAACCCAGCCGCAGCCCGGCCCCAGCCCTGCCCCAGCTCAGGCCCCAGCCCAGAGTCGGTCCCAGCCCAGGCCCAGCCCTGCCCCAGCCCTGGCCCCAGCCAAAGCCCTAGCCCAGCCCTGACCTTAGCACAGCCCCAGCCGCAGCCCCAGCCCTGCCAAAGCCTTGGTTCCAGCCCCGGCCCCAGCACAGCCCCAGCCCTAACTCAGTCCTAGCCCCAGCCCTGTCCGCAGCCCCAGCCCCTGCCCCACCCTTGGCACCAGCCCAGCCCCAGCCCCAGCCCCAACCTTGGCCCCAGCCCTGCCCCAGTCCCAGCCCCAGCCCCCGCCCCAGAGTCGGCCCAAGCCGTGCCCCAGCCCTAGCCCCAGCCCTGTCCGCAGCCCCAGCCCCAGCCCCAGCCCCACCCCCGGCCTCAGCCCCGGACCCAGCCCAGCCCCAGCCCCATCCCTGCCCCCAGCCCAGCCCCAGCCGTGCACCGAAACCACCCCCAGCCCTGCCCCAACTCCGGCCCTAGCCCTGTCCCCAGCCCCGACCCCAGCCCTGCCCCAGTCCCAGCCCCAGCCCCAGCCCTGTCCCCAGCCCAGCCACAGCCCTGCCCCGGCCCCAGCCACAGCCCTGCCCCCAGCCCAGCCACAGCCCCCGCCCCATCCCTGACCCAGCCCAGCCCCACCCCCGCCTCAGCCCCAGCCCTGCCCAACCCATCCCCAGCCACAGCCCAGCCCCAGCCCTGGACCCAGCCCCAGCCCCAGCCCCACCCATGGCCCCTAGCCCCGGCCCCACCAAACCCCACTCATGGCCCCATCCCCGGCCCCAGCCCAGCCCTAGCCCAGCCCTGCCCCAGTCCCCGCCCTGCCCCAGCTTGGGCCCCAGCCCTGTCCCCAGCCCCGGCCCCTGCCCTAGCCCCAGTCCTGCCCCATCCCAGCGCCAGCCCCAGCCCGACACCAGCCCTGCCCCAGCCCCAGTCCTGCCCAAGACTTGGTTCCAGCCCCAGCCCCAGCCCTGCCCCCAGCCCAGCCCCAGCCCCGGCCTCAACCTCAGATCCAGCCCTGCTCCCAGCCCCGGCCCCAGCCACGGCCCCAGCCTTACACCAGCCCTGCCCCAGACCCAGCGCAGACCCCAGCCCAGCCCCAGCCTCATCCCCAGCCCAGCCCCACCCTCATCCCCAGCCTAGCCCCAGCCACAGCCCAGCCCCAGCCCTGGACCCAGCCCCAGTCCCAGCCCTGGCCCCAGTCCAGCCCTAGCCCAGCCCCGCCCCAGCCTCCGCCTCAGCCCAGCCCCAGCCCTGGACCCAGCCCTAGCCCTGCCCCAACCCCAGCCCTAGCCTAGCCCTGCCCTCAAACCAGCCCCAGCCCTGCCCCAGCCCCAGGCCCAGCCCTGCCCTCAGCCCTAGCCCCAGCCCCAGCCCCACCCTCGTCCCCAGCCCAGCCCCAGCCCCACCGTCGGCCCCAGCCCAGCCCAAGCCACAGCCCAGCCCTGCCCCGAACACAGACCCAGCCCGGACCCAGCCCTGCCACAGGTCCTGCCCTAGCCCTGTCGCCATCCCTGGCCCCTGCCCCAGACCCAGTCCTGCCCATCTCCGCCCCAAACCCCAGCCCTGCACCAGCCCTGCCCTCAGCCCAGCCCCAGACCCAGCCCGGCCCCAGCGCTGCCCCAGCCCCGGCCCCAGTCCCAGCCCTGCCCCTGCCCTATCCCTGCCCCAGCCCAAGCCCAGCCCCAGCCCTAGCCCTGCCCCAGTCCCCGCCCCAGCCCACCCTCAGCCCTGGCCCCAGCCCTAGCCCTAGCACAGCCCTGCCCTTAGTTCAGCCCTGCCCTTAGCCCATCCCCAGCCCAGGCCCAGCCCTGCCCCAGCCCCAGCCCCAGCCCCAGTCCCAGCCCCAGCCCTGGCCCCAGGCAAGCCCTAACCTAGCCCTGCCCCAGCCCCGGCCCCCAGCCCTGTCCCCAGCCCAGCCACAGCCCTGCCCCGGCCCCAGCCACAGCCCTGCCCCCAGCCCAGCCCCAGCCCCCGCCCCATCCCTGACCCAGCCCAGCCCCACCCCCCGCCTCAGCCCCAGCCCTGCCCAACCCATCCCCAGCCACAGCCCAGCCCCAGCCCTGGACCCAGCCCCAGCCCCACCCATGGCCCCTAGCCCCGGCCCCACCAAACCCCACTCATGGCCCCATCCCCGGCCCCAGCCCAGCCCTAGCCCAGCCCTGCCCCAGTCCCCACCCTGCCCCAGCTTGGGCCCCAGCCCTGTCCCCAGCCCTGGCCCCTGCCCTAGCCCCAGTCCTGCCCCATCCCAGCCCCAGCCCCAGTCCCAGCCCCAGCCCTGGCCCCAGGCAAGCCCTAACCTAGCCCTGCCCCAGCCCCAGGCCTAGCCCAGCCCTGCCCTCAGCCCAGCCCCAGCCCCAGCCCAGCCCCAACCCTGCCCCCAGCCCCAGCCCCAGGCACGGCCCCAGCCCTGCCCGAGCTCAGGCCCCAGCCCAGAGTCGGTCCCAGCCCGGGCCCACCCCTGCCCTAGCCCTGGCCCCAGCCAAAGCCCTAGCCCAGCCCTGACCTTAGCCCAGCCCCAGCCGCAGCCCCAGCCCTGCCAAAGCCTTGGTTCCAGCCCCGGCCCCAGCACAGCCCCACCCCTAACTCAGTCCTAGCCCCAGCCCTGCCCGCAGCCCCAGCCCGAGCCCCGGCCTCAGCCCCGGACCCAGCCCAGCCCCAGCCCCATCCCTGCCCCCAGCCCAGCCCCAGCCGTGCCCCGAACCCAGCCCCAGCCCTGCCCCATCTCCGGCCCTAGCCTTGTCCCCAGCCCCGGCCCCAGCCCTGCCCCAGTCCTAGCCCGTGCCCAGCCCTGCCCCCAGCCCCGGCCGCAGCCCTGTCCCCAGCCCAGCCACAGCCCTGCCCTGGCCCCAGCCACAGCCCTGCCCCCAGCCCAGCCCCAGCCCCCACCCCATCCCTGACCCAGCCCAGCCCCAGCCCAGCCCCAGCCCCAGCCCCCGCCCCATCCCTGACCCAGCCCAGCCCCACCCCCGCCTCAGCCCCAGCCCTGCCCAACCCATCCCCAGCCACAGCCCAGCCCCAGCCCTGGACCCAGCCCCAGCCCCAGCCCCACCCATGGCCCCTAGCCCCGGCCCCACCAAACCCCACTCATGGCCCCATCCCCGGCCCCAGCCCAGCCCTAGCCCAGCCCTGCCCCAGTCCCCACCCTGCCCCAGCTTGGGCCCCAGCCCTGTCCCCAGTCCCGGCCCCTGCCCTAGCCCCAGTCCTGCCCCATCCCAGCGTCAGCCCCAGCCCGACACCAGCCCTGCCCCAGCCCCAGTCCTGCCCCAGCCCCGGCCCCAGCCCAAGCCCCAGCCCTGCCCAAGGCTTGGTTCCAGCCCCCAGCCCCAGCCCTGCCCCCAGCCCAGCCCCAGCCCCGGCCTCAACCTCGGATCCAGCCCTGCTCCCAGCCCCGGCCCCAGCCGCGGCCCCAGCCTTACACCAGCCCTGCCCCAGACCCAGCGCAGACCCCAGCCAAGCCCCAGCCTCATCCCCAGCCCAGCCCCACCATCATCCCCAGCCCAGCCCCAGCCACAGCCCAGCCCCAGCCCAGCCCCAGGCCTGGACCCAGCCCCAGTCCCAGCCCTGGCCCCAGCCCAGCCCTAGCCCAGCCCACCCTCATCCCCAGCCCAGCCCCACCCTCATCCCCAACCCAGCCCCAGCCACAGCCCAGCCCCAGCCCTGGACCCAGCCCCAGTCCCAGCCCTGGACCCAGCCCAGCCCTAGCCCAGCCCAGCCCCAGCCCCAGCCCAGCCCCAGCCCTAGCCCTGCACCGAACCCAGCCCCAGCCCAGCCCTGCCCTCAGCCCCAGCCCCAGCCCCAGCCCCAGCCCCAGCCCCAGCCCCACCCTCGGCCCCATCCCAGCCCCAGCCCCAGCCGTGCCCCTGCCAAGCCCAAGCCACATCCCAGCCCAGCCCTAGCCCAGCCCAGCCCCGCCCCAGCCCCAGCCCAGCCCCAGCCCTAGCCCTGCACCGTACCCAGCCCCAGCCCAGCCCCAGCCCTGTCCCCAGCCCCGGCCGCTGCACCAGCCCCAGTCCTGCCCCATCCCTGCCCCCAGCCCCAGCCCAGCCCCAACCCTGCCCTCAGTTCTACCCCATCCCTGCCCCATCCCCAGCCCTGGACCCAGCCCCAGCCCTGGACCCAGCTCCAGCCCCAGCCCCACCCCCGGCCCTCAGCCCTGGACCCAGCCCAGCCCCAGCCCCATCCCTGCCCCCAGCCCAGCCCTAGCCCAGCCCCGACCCAGCCCCTGCCCTGCCCCAGTCCCAGCCCCAGCCCTAGCCCAGCCCTGCTCTCAGTTCAGCCCCAGGCCTGGACCCAGCCGCAGTCCTGCCCCGAACCCAGCCCCAGCCCAGCCCCAGCCCTGCCACAGCTCCGGCCCTAGCCCTGTCCCCAGCCCCGGCCCCTGCCCCAGCCCCAGTCCTGCCCCATCCCAGACCCCAGCCCCCAGCCGTGCCCCAACCCTGCCCTCAGCCCAGCCCCAGCCCCAGCCCTGGACCCAGCCCCAGCCCTACCCCAGTCCAAGCCACAGCCCCGGCCCCAGCCATAGCCCAGCCCCAGCCCTATCCCTGACCCCAGCCCAGCCCCAGCCCCAGCCCCAGCCCTGCCCCAGCCCAGGCCCAGCCCCAGCCCAGCCCCAGCCTGGACCCAGCCCCAGCCCCGACCCAGCCTCAGCCTCAGCCCAGCCCCAGCCCTGGACCCAGCCCCAGCCCTGCCCCAGCCCCAGGCCCAGCCCTGCCCTCAGCCCCAGCCCCAGCCCCACCCTCGGCCCCAGCCCAGCCCCAGCCCCAGCCCCAGCCCTGCCCCAGCCCAGCCCAAGCCACAGCCCAGCCCTGCCCCGAACACAGACCCAGCCCGGACCCAGCCCTGCCACAGGTCCTGCCCTAGCCCTGTCGTCATTCCTGGCCCCTGCCCCAGCCCCAGTCCTGCCCATCTCCGCCCCAAACCCCAGCCCTGCACCAGCCCTGCCCTCAGCCCAGCCCCAGCCCCAGCCTGGCCCCAGCCCTGCCCCAGCCCCGGCCATAGCCCCGGCCACAGCCCCAGCCCAGCCGCTGCCCTATCCCTGCCCCAGCCCAAGCCCAGCCCCAGCCCTAGCCCTGCCCCAGTCCCCGCCCCAGCCCACCCTCAGCCCTGGCCCCTGCCCCTGCCCCAGCCCCAGCCCCAGTCCCAGCCCCAGCCCTGGCTCCAGGCCAGCCCTAACCTAGCCCTGCCCCAGCCCCAGGCCTAGCCCAGCCCTGCCCTCAGCCCAGCCCCAGCCCCAGCCCAGCCCCAACCCTGCCCCAGCCCCAGCCCCAGGCACGGCCCCAGCCCTGCCCCAGCTCAGGCCCCAGCCCCAGAGTCGGTCCCAGCCCAGGCCCAGCCCTGCCCCAGCCCTGGCCCCAGCCAAAGCCCTAGCCCAGCCCTGACCTTAGCACAGCCCCAGCCGCAGCCCCAGCCCTGCCAAAGCCTTGGTTCCAGCCCCGGCCCCAGCACAGCCCCAGCCCTAACTCAGTCCTAGCCCCAGCCCTGTCCGCAGCCCCAGCCCCTGCCCCACCCTCAGCACCAGCCCAGCCCCAGCCTGTGGCCGGTTGACGTTGCCCCCCTTAAGAAAGGGAATATGGTGGACGGAAGTTGGTAAACGGAAGGAATAGTCTAAACTAATTTCATTGGACGAGTGGGAGGAAGCACCTTCTGAGCTGGGACTATACTGGACATTTCCAGCACTTCTCAGTCAGTCTTGCTTCCCGCCTTTGCATGGTGCAGCAGCTCTGCAGCTAACTCTGTGCTGGGCTTTCTGCCAAGGCCCCGGCCTTGAAAACAAGATACCAGGCCTGTATATTAACTCTTTTCCAATTAACACAAAACTGCTTTTAACTTCCTTTCTTTCGCTCTCTCTCTCTTCTAACCTAATCTGGGGAAAGGGGGGAAAGAGGGGAAAGAGGAGGTGGTGGACCCCTCTGCCGAGGGGGGATTACTCTCATTTCTGTGTTACTCTGTTGTATATCTTTGTATATATTGTAGATATTGTAAATTTGTAAATATTCCCCTGCATACTCTACATTGCTTTGTAAATATAGCTCCACTGCTTTGCTAATTCAGCTTGAGAGGTTTTTTTTTTCCTTTCCCTTCAAGTTTCTTTCCCTTTACCTTACAAGGGGGAAGGGAGGAGGCTTCTCGGCCTGCCCTTCCACCCACCACATTTTTTTTTATTGGCGTACCCAACGTGCGGCAGATAATTAGTTCAATTTATTATTTGATTGATTTAGTGTTTTCCAGCTGAATTAGCAAACATGAAGGTATTGTGGTTTGTGGAGCGATTATTCTTTTCAATTTTTGGGGCTCTGGTTTACAGATATTGTTTGGGTTTGATTTTGGATTACCTGGGTAAATATTTGGTGCGGACAATTTATATGTGGGTTATGTATAAAGTTAAATTATGGTATGGAAAATGTATTAATTTATTATGGCCAGTGAGATACAGGAATGTTACCTCCACCACTCTCCCAATTGAGATAAAGGGTTTTAAGATTCCGCCTGAGGAGACAGTAAATTTAGGTGATGCCTGGGATCCAAAAGTGATTTATTTGGTGTGTATAATTCTGCTGCTGGTGATAACTAATGTGTATTCTCTGTATTCCTGGCGTCGGGAGAAAAAGGTGTCCAGGGCGTGTTTTGTTATTAAAACTAGACCAAAAAGAAAACGCCGTGGCTCTCGATCAGTCCCAGAGTCATCTAGTGACGAGGACTGTGGAGAACCTGTGTCAGTTAAAAAGAAGGCTAAAAAGTTAATTGGTAAAGCAGCTCTAAATGACTTTGCTGATTCTAGCAAGCAGCCAAGGGCATCGGCTGGTATCAACATGGCGCCTACTCCTTCTCCCACTCCTTCTTCTTCTTCTTCTCCGTCGGCCAGTAATGGAGCAACGTCACTTCCACCCACTCCCTCAGTGGGGCCGGAAGTCACTGCCCCAGCAGCTGATTTATCTCAGGACTTGTCAGCTTCTATTAAGGTGGCTGTAAATTCAAACACAGCTCCAGTTAAGGTGGCTCCTTTAAAGACTAGAGCTGGAAAGGGCAAAGATGGAGAAGAAGAGGAGCTGGAGACTGATCCTGGTGAGGGGCCCTCTACTCTAAAAGATCCTGCTCAAGAGGAAGAGAAGGTTTGTTTTAAAGATCTAGCTAACCTAGTGAGATCAAAGCAGGATAGAGATGAAGCTAGGAAGGTAGCTGGCAAAGGTGGTTCTCAGCTTAAAGAGATCCTTAGGAGAATGACAGCAGGATTATATGGGCAAAGAATTCAGGGAGACGAGGAGGAAGATGATATTACGGACTGTTCTTCTCCAAGGGAGGAATTGCGAAATGTCCGTAAAGATTTCACCAGGGCAGATAAGGAGCCAGTTCTAGCTTGGCTTAGTAGGTGTTATGATACAGGTGCTTCAGCTCTAACGGTTGGAGACAAGTCAGCAGCTCAGTTAGGAACTCTCTCAAGGGACAATGGAATAGATAGACATCTAGGCGAAGCTCTCGGTAAGGTTAATCTGTGGATACGCCTTTTAATAGCGGTTGCCCTGAGATACCCTTCCCGAGATGATCTTCCCTGGAATCCTAAACCCTGGACTACCATAGATGAGGGAATTAAGCGCTTGAGAGAATTTGCTGTTAGAGAGCTACTCTATGGTGAACATGAAACTCTGAATCCTGATGATATTCCTGTGGGTATTGGTCTTGCTAAAAAGATCATCAAACTTGCTCCTTCCAATTATGCAAACATTCTGGCAAGCAGAATTGTGTCAAGAAGTTATGGTGGAGCTTCTCCTACGGTTGGCCAATTCAGTGATCAAATGAGACAATTGGAGGATAGCATGACACTTGGTTCTTTGGTTTCAGCCATTAAAACGATGTCTGGTGATATTCAGAATTGCATAAGAGAGTTAAAAGATTCCATATACCAATTGGCACAGAAGGATAATTTCAATTCTTCCTCCAGGTGGATACAGGTTTCATCTGTGAGGAATACACGTCCTCCAAGGAGGTCATTCCAAAACAGGACATTCCAAAACCGGTCATTTCAAAACAGACCACCAAGGCAATCACGTAGAACTATTTGGATAACTCTGCGTGATCAGTTTGGTGAGAACATGAACCGCTGGGATGGCCAACCAACTGCTAATCTTTTCAGGAGACTGAGGGAATTGCAAAGTGGCAGAACCCGAGGTAGCAATACCAGAAGGGTAGCTGTTACTTCCACAGTTCCCCAGAACGACTCTTATGGCTCCAACAGTGGCTCCAGTTATAACATGCAAAGTTATAACCCTGCAAACTATGTGCAATGCACATGTGCGCATGTTCCCCATAACTAGGGGTGCCCTGCCTCCCGCCAGGGGGAGGAGAGGGATAACAGAGATAATAGAATCTATTGGGATGTGTACATCCAGTGGCCTGGCACTTCACAATTTCGGAAGTACAGGGCCTTGGTTGACACAGGAGCTCAGTGCACCATAATACCATCAAATTATCAGGGATCAGAGTCTATAACTATTCTGGGAGTCACTGGTGGATCTCAAGAGTTAAGTAAGGTAGAGGTTAATATAAGTTTAACTGGTAAACAATGGAGGAAGCATACAGTTGTGACCGGACCTGATGCACCTTGTATTTTGGGAATTGATTTTCTGAGAGAAGGGCGTTTCAAAGACCCTAGAGGTTACAAATGGGCTTTTGGAGTAGCTTCAATAGAAATTGATGGACAAAAATTGAAGCTGTCTGCCAGACCTGAACTTTCTGATGAATCTGCAGTTGTGGGACAACATAAGATACAGGACATTAAATTGCCGGTTGCTTCTCAGACTGTGCATCACAGACAATACAGAACCAACCGTGACTCTTTGTTGCCCATTCAGAATCTGATTCGTCAGTTGGAAAGTCAGAAAGTCGTCAGCAAAACTCATTCACCTTTCAACAGTCCAGTGTGGCCTGTGCGGAAGCAGAATGGAGACTGGCGTCTGACGGTAGACTACCGAGCCCTGAATGAAGTAACACCACCTATGAGTGCAGCAGTACCAGACATGATGGAACTACAGTATGAGCTGGAATCCAAAGAGGCCAAGTGGTATGCTACCATAGACATTGCTAATGCATTTTTCTCTATTCCCATAGCAGAAGAATGCAGGCCTCAGTTTGCTTTCACCTGGAGAGGAATCCAGTACACTTTCAACAGACTGCCAATGGGCTGGATCCACAGCTCAAGCATCTGTCATGCAGTGATCCACGATGCTCTGGAGAAAGGATGTGCTCCAGAACACATCCAGTTCATCGATGACATCATCGTCTGGGGTAAAACTGCTGAGGAAGTCTTCAAGAAAGGTAACAAAATCATTGACATTCTTCTGAATGCAGGTTTTGCCATCAAGCGAGACAAGGTGAAAGGACCTACCACAGAGATTCAGTTTCTGGGAGTGCGATGGCAAGATGGACGCCGACACATTCCAGTGGATGTGGTAAATAGAGTCTCTACCATGGCAAGTCCCACAAACAAGCAAGAGACCCTACGTTTCTTGGGGATAGTGGGATTTTGGAGACTACACATTCCTGGATACAGTCAGATTGTGAAACCTCTGTATGATGTGACTCGAAAGAGAAACCATTTCCACTGGGGACCTGAACAACAAGCAGCCTTTGACCAGATAAAGCAAGAGGTAATTCAAGCAATGGGTCTGGGACCTGTCCGAGATGGTCCAGACATTAAGAACATTTTGTACACGGCTGCAAGTGACAATGGTCCAACCTGGTGCTTGTGGCAAAAAGCTCCAGGTGAGACACGTGGACGACCTCTTGGTTTCTGGAGTCGAGGTTACAGAGGTTCAGAGGCTAATTATACTCCAACAGAGAAAGAAATTTTAGCTGCCTATGAAGGAGTGAAAGCATCTTCTGAAGTGATTGGAACTGAATCACAACTTCTTCTAGCTCCCAGATTACCAGTTTTGAATTGGATGTTCAAAGGCAAAGGATCCACACCACATCATGCCACAGACTCAACCTGGTCTAAGTGGATGGCTCTGATAACACAGAGAGCTCGAATGGGAAATCTTGAAAGACCTGGTTCTAGTGGAGGTGATCTCAAGTTGGCCTGAAGGTATCAACTGTGCTAAACCTCCAGAGGAGAAAGTAACTCGTGCTGAGGAAGCTCCTCCTTACAATGACCTTTCTGATGATGAAAAGAAATATGCTTTGTTCACAGACGGTTCCTGTCGTCTTGTTGGAAACAAGCGGAGGTGGAAGTCTGCTGTGTGGAGTCCAACACGCCGAGTTGCAGAGGTGAAAGATGGAGAAGGAGAATCCAGTCAGTTCGCAGAGGTAAAAGCTGTCCAGCTAGCTCTCGACGTGGCTGAACGTGAGAGATGGCCAAAGCTTTATCTCTACACCGACTAAAGAACTGGAAGAAGAGTGGTTGGCAGAGAAAAGGAAAACCCATTTGGGCAGCCAACATGTGGCAGGACATTGCTGATCGAATCGAGAGAATTCCAGTGAAAGTGAGACACATCGATGCTCACATTCCTAAGAGCAAAGCTACTGAGGAACAACAACACAACCATCAGGCAGATCTAGCTGCAAGAGTTTCTCAAGTAGACATGGACTCTAATCTTGATCTCGACTGGAAACACCGAGGTGAGATATTCTTAGCTCGGTGGGCTCACGATTCGTCAGGACATCAAGGCAGAGATGCAACATACCAATGGGCTCGTGACAGATCCATAGACATCTCCATGGATGCTATCACACAAGTCATCCATGACTGTGACATTTGTGCTGCTATTAAGCAGGCAAAACGACTTAAGCCCTTGTGGTATGGTGACAGATGGTCCAAGTACAAGTATGGTGAAGCTTGGCAGATTGACTACATCACTCTACCACGTTCTCGTTCTGGTAAGCAATATGTGCTTACTATGGTAGAGGCAAACACTGGATGGTTGGAAACTTATCCAGTTCCACATGCAACTGCACGCAACACCATTCTCGGTCTGGAGAGACAAATCCTGTGGAGACACGGAACTCCAGAGAGGATTGAGTCAGACAACGGAACTCATTTCAAGAACAACCTTGTAAAGAGCTGGGCAAAAGAGCACGGTATTGAGTGGATATTCCACATTCCCTACTATGCACCAGCTTCAGGGAAGATTGAACGCTACAACGGTTTGTTGAAGACCACTCTCAAAGCCATGGGAGGTGGATCTTTGAAAAACTGGGAAAAACATTTAGCACAAGCAACCTGGCTGGTAAATAGTAGAGGTTCAGTGAACCGAGCTGGACCTGCACATTCAGATTTGCTACGGAAAGTAGAAGGTGATAGAGTTCCTGTTGTTAGAGAAAAGAATCTGTTGGGTAAAACTGTTTGGGTATTTTCACCCTCAGGAGAGGCTAAACCTGTCCGAGGTGTGGTTTCAACTGAAGGTCCGGGTCACACTTATTGGGTAATGCAAGAGAATGGTGAAATTCAGTGTATTCCACAAAGAAATTTAACTTTAGCTGAAAGAGGTTAATTTCAAACTGTTGTACAGCTACATCGCGCCCAGAGGAAGAATCAACGAGGAATCTACGGTGCACGAACCCTGAGATCCCTGAGAGCCCTGAGTCAACTAAGAGACCCTGAGAATCCCTGTTTCCCTTTTCTTCGCTTCGTCGGCGAAGAAATGAACTGTTTTCCATTTTTCTCATTTTCTGATTTTCTTGGACTTTTGAATCATCTACATCTGAGCATAGCCGGAATGGACTATGAACTTTACTCACGAACTGTAAATATCGTTTTGGATTGGATGGACAGTATGAACAGCCAATGAAATTGTTTAGAAGGGGTGGACTGTGGCCGGTTGACGTTGCCCCCCTTAAGAAAGGGGATATGGTGGACGGAAGTTGGTAAACGGAAGGAATAGTCTAAACTAATTTCATTGGACGAGTGGGAGGAAGCACCTTCTGAGCTGGGACTATACTGGACATTTCCAGCACTTCTCAGTCAGTCTTGCTTCCGCCTTTGCATGGTGCAGCAGCTCTGCAGCTAACTCTGTGCTGGGCTTTCTGCCAAGGCCCCGGCCTTGAAAACAAGATACCAGGCCTGTATATTAACTCTTTTCCAATTAACACAAAACTGCTTTTAACTTCTTTCTTTCGCTCTCTCTCTCTTCTAACCTAATCTGGGGAAAGGGGGGAAAGAGGGGAAAGAGGAGGTGGGGGACCCCTCTGCCGAGGGGGGATTACTCTCATTTCTGTGTTACTCTGTTGTATATCTTTGTATATATTGTAGATATTGTAAATTTGTAAATATTCCCCTGCATACTCTACATTGCTTTGTAAATATAGCTCCACTGCTTTGCTAATTCAGCTTGAGAGGTTTTTTTTTTTCCTTTCCCTTCAAGTTTCTTTCCCTTTACCTTACAAGGGGGAAGGGAGGAGGCTTCTTGGCCTGCCCTTCCAACCACCACACAGCCCCAGCCCCAACCTTGGCCCCAGCCCTGCCCCAGTCCCAGCCCCAGACCCCACCCCAGACTCGGCCCAAGCCCTGCCCCAGCCCCAGCCCCAGCCCCAGCCCCACCCCCGGCCTCAGCCCCGGACCCAGCCCAGCCCCAGCCCCAGCCCCATCCCTGCCCCCAGCCCAGCCCCAGCCGTGCCCCGAATCCAGCCCCAGCCCTGCCCCAGCTCCGGCCCTAGCCCTGTCCCCAGCCCCGGCCCCAGCCCTGCCCCAGCCCCGGCCCCAGCCCTGTCCCCAGCCCAGCCACAGCCCTGCCCCGGCCTCAGCCACAGCCCTGCCCCCAGCCCGGCCCCAGCCCCAGCCCTGCCCAACCCATCCCCAGCCACAGCCCAGCCCCAGCCCTGGACCCAGCCCCAGCCCCAGCCCCACCCATGGCCCCTAGCCCCGGCCCCACCAAACCCCACTCACGGCCCCAACCCTGGCCCCAGCCCAGCCCTAGCCCAGCCCTGCCCCAGTCCCTGCCCTGCCCCAGCTTGGGCCCCAGCCCTGTCCCCAGCCCCGGCCCCTGCCCTAGCCCCAGTCCTGCCCCATCCCAGCGCCAGCCCCAGCCCGACACCAGCCCTGCCCCAGCCCCAGTCCTGCCCCAGCCCCGGCCCCAGCCCAAGCCCCAGTCCTGCCCAAGACTTGGTTCCAGCCCCAGCCCCAGCCCTGCCCCCAGCCCAGCCCCAGCCCCGGCCTCAACCTCAGATCCAGCCCTGCTCCCAGCCCCGGCCCCAGCCGCGGCCCCAGCCTTACCCCAGCCCTGCCCCAGACCCAGCGCAGACCCCAACCCAGCCCCAGCCTCATCCCCAGCCCAGCCCCACCCTCATCCCCAGCCCAGCCCCAGCCTCATCCCCAGCCCAGCCCCAGCCACAGCCCAGCCCCAGCCCTGGACCCAGCCCCAATCCCAGCCCAGCACCAGCCCCAGCCCAGCCCCAGCCCTAGCCCTGCACTGAACCCAGCCCCAGCCCAGCCCCAGCCCTGTCCCCAGCCCCGGCCGCTGCACCAGCCCCAGTCCTGCACCATCCCAGCCCCCAGCCCCAGCCCAGCCCCAACCCTGCCCTCAGTTCTACCCCATCCCTGCCCCATCCCCAGCCCTGGACACAGCCCCAGCCCTGGACCCAGCTCCAGCCCCAGCCCCACCCCCGGCCTCAGCCCCGGACCCAGCCCAGCCCCAGCCCCATCCCTGCCCCCAGCCCAGCCCTAGCCCAGCCCTGACCCAGCCCCTGCCCTGCCCCAGCCCCAGCCCTAGCCCAGCCCTGCTCTCAGCCCAGCCCCAGGCCTGGACCCAGCCCCAGTCCTGCCCCGAACCCAGCCCCAGCCCAGCCCCAGCCCTGCCCCAGCTCCAGCCCTAGCCCTGTCCCCAGCCCCGGCCCCTGCCCCAGCCCCAGTCCTGCCCCATCCCAGACCCCAGCCCCAGCCGTGCCCCAACCCTGCCCTCAGCCCAGCCCCAGCCCCAGCCCTGGACCCAGCCCCAGCCCTAACCCAGTCCCAGCCACAGCCCCGGCCCCAGCCACAGCCCAGCCCCAGCCCTATCCCTGCCCCCAGCCCAGCCCCAGCCCCGGCCCCAGCCACAGCCCAGCCCCAGCCCTATCCCTGCCCCCAGCCCAGCCCCAGCCCCAGCCCCAGCCCTGCCCCAGCCCAGGCCCCGCCCCAGCCCAGCCCAGCCCAGCCCCAGCCCTGGACCCAGCCCTAGCCCTGCCCCAGTCCCAGCCCTAGCCTAGCCCTGCCCTCAACCCAGCCCCAGCCCCAGCCCCACCCTCGGCCCCAGCCCAGCCCCAGCCCCAGCCCTGCCCCAGCCCAGCCCAAGCCACAGCCCAGCCCTGCCACGAACACAGACCCAGCCCGGACCCAGCCCTGCCACAGGTCCTGCCCTAGCCCTGTCACCATCCCTGGCCCCTGCCCCAGACCCAGTCCTGCCCATCTCCGCCCCAAACCCCAGCCCTGCACCAGCCCTGCCCTCAGCCCAGCCCCAGACCCAGCCCGGCCCCAGCCCTGCCCCAGCCCCGGCCACAGCCCCGGCCCCAGTCCCAGCCCTGCCCCTGCCCTATCCCTGCCCCAGCCCAAACCTAGCCCCAGCCCTAGTCCTGCCCCAGTCCCCGCCCCAGCCCACCCTCAGCCCTGGCCCCAGCCCTAGCCCTAGCACAGCCCTGCCCTTAGTTCAGCCCTGCCGTTAGCCCAGCCCCAGCCCAGCCCCAGCCCAGGCCCAGCCCTGCCCCAGCCCTGGCCGAGCCCCAGTCCCAGCCCCAGTCCCATCCCCAGCCCCAGCCCCAGTCCCAGCCCCAGCCCTGGCCCCAGGCAAGCCCTAACCTAGCCCTGCCCCAGCCCCAGGCCTAGCCCAGCCCTGCCCTCAGCCCAGCCCCAGCCCCAGCCCAGCCCCAACCCTGCCCCAGCCCCAGCCCCAGGCACGGCCCCAGCCCTGCCCGAGCTCAGGCCCCAGCCCAGAGTCGGTCCCAGCCCGGGCCCACCCCTGCCCCCAGCCCAGCCCCAGCCGTGCCCCGAACCCAGCCCCAGCCCTGCCCCAGCTCCGGCCCTAGCCCTGTCCCCAGCCCCGACCCCAGCCCTGCCCCAGTCCCAGCCCTGCCCCAGCCCTGCCCCAGCCCCGGCCGCAGCCCTGTCCCCAGCCCAGCCACAGCCCTGCCCCGGCCCCAGCCACAGCCCTGCCCCCAGCCCAGCCCCAGCCCAGCCCCTGCTCTGGACACAGCCCAGCCCCACCCCCGCCTCAGCCCCAGCCCTGCCCAACCCATCCCCAGCCACAGCCCAGCCCCAGCCCTGGACCCAGCCCCAGCCCCAGCCCCACCCATGGCCCCTAGCCCCGGCCCCACCAAACCCCACTCACGGCCCCATCCCCGGCCCCAGCCCAGCCCTAGCCCAGCCCTGCCCCAGTCCCCGCCCTGCCCCAGCTTGGGCCCCAGCCCAGCCCCAGCCTTAGCCCAGCCCCAGCCCTAGCCCTGCACCGAACCCAGCCCCAGCCCAGCCCCAGCCCTGTCCCCAGCCCCGGCCGCTGCACCAGCCCCAGTCCTGCCCCATCCCAGCCCCCAGCCCCAGCCCAGCCCCAACCCTGCCCTCAGTTCTACCCCATCCCTGCCCCATCCCCATCCCTGCCCCCAGCCCAGCCCCTGCCCAGCCCCAGCCCTGCCCCAGCTCCAGCCCTAGCCCCAGACCCAGCCCAGCCCCAGCCCCATCCCTGCCCCCAGCCCAGCTCCAGCCCTAGCCCTGTCCCCAGCCCCGGCCCCTACCCCAGCCACAGTCCTGCCCCATCCCAGCCCCCAGCCCCAGCCGTGCCCCGAACCCTGCCCTCAGCCCAGCCCCAGCCCCAGCCCTGTCCCCTGCCCAGCCCCAGCCCTGCCCCAGCCCAGGCCCAGCCCCAGCCCAGCCCCTGCCCTGGACCCAGCCCCAGCCCCGCCCCAGCCTCAGTCCTGCCCCATCCCAGCCCCCAGCCCCAGCCGTGCCCCGAACCCTGCCCTCAGCCCAGCCCCAGCCCCAGCCCTGGACCCCGCCCTGGCCCTACCCCAGTCCCAGGAACAGCCCCGGCCCCAGCCACAGCCCAGCCCCAGCCCTATCCCTGCCCCCAGCCCAGCCCCATCCCTAGCCCTGCCCCAGTCCCCGCCCCAGCCCACCCTCAGCCCTGCCCCAGCCCTAGCCCTAGCACAGCCCTGCCCTTAGTTCAGCCCTGCCCTTAGCCCAGCCCCAGCCCAGCCCCAGCCTAAGCCCAACCCCAGCCCAGTCCCGGTCCCAGCCCAGGCCCAGCCCTGCCCCAGCCCTGGCCCAGCCCCAGCCCCAGTCCCAGCCCCAGCCCTGGCCCCAGGCAAGCCCTAACCTAGCCGTGCCCCAGCCCCAGGCCTAGCCCAGCCCTGCCCTCAGCCCAGCCCCAGCCCCAGCCCAGCCCCAAACCTGCCCCAGCCCCAGCCCCAGGCACGGACCCAGCCCTGCCCCAGCTCAGGCCCCAGCCCAGAGTCGGTCCCAGCCCAGGCCCACCCCTGCCCCAGCCCTGGCCCCAGCCAAAGCCCTAGCCCAGCCCTGACCTTAGCACAGCCCCAGCCGCAGCCCCAGCCCTGCCAAAGCCTTGGTTCCAGCCCCGGCCCCAGCACAGCCCCAGCCCTAACTCAGTCCTAGCCCCAGCCCTGTCCGCAGCCCCAGCCCCTGCCCCACCCTCGGCACCAGCCCAGCCCCAGCCCCAGCCCCAACCTTGGCCCCAGCCCTGCCCCAGTCCCAGCCCCAGCCCCCACCCCAGACTCAGCCCATGCCCTGCCCCAGCCCTAGCCCCAGCCCTGTCCGCAGCCCCAGCCCCAGCCCCAGCCCTACCCCCGGCCTCAGCCCCGGACCCAGCCCAGCCCCAGCCCCATCCCTGCCCCCAGCCCAGCCCCAGCCGTGCCCCGAACCCAGCCCCAGCCCTGCCCCAGCTCCGGCCCTAGCCCTGTCCCTAGCCCCGGCCCCAGCCCCTGCCCCAGTCCCAGCCCTGCCTCTGCCCTGCCCCAGCCCCAGCCACAGCCCTGCCCCGGCCCCAGCCACAGCCCTGCCCCCAGCCCGGCCCCAGCCCCCGCCCCATCCCTGACCCAGCCCAGCCCCAGCACAGCCCCAGCCCCAGCCCCGGCCCCTGCTCTGGACACAGACCCATCCCCACCCCCGCCTCAGCCCCAGCCCTGCCCAACCCATCCCCAGCCACAGCCCAGCCCCAGCCCCAGCCCCAGCCCCAGCCCTGCCCAACCCATCCCCAGCCACAGCCCAGCCCCAGCCCTGGACACAGCCCCAGCCCCTGCCCCACCCATGGCCCCTAGCCCTGGCCCCACCAAACCCCACTCATGGCCCCATCCCTGGCCCCAGCCCAGCCCTAGCCCAGCCCTGCCCCAGTCCCCGCCCTGCCCCAGCTTGGGCCCCAGCCCAGCCCCAGCCTTAGCCCAGCCCCAGCCCTAGCCCTGCACCGAACCCAGCCCCAGCCCAGCCCCAGCCCTGTCCCCAGCCCCAGCCGCTGCACCAGCCCCAGGCCTGCCCCATCCCAGCCCCCAGCCCCAGCCCAGCCCCAACCCTGCCCTCAGTTCTACCCCATCCCTGCCCCATCCCCATCCCTGCCTGTGAGGGTCTAATAAGTTTGTCTCTCTCTATGTGAGTCAACAAAGATAAAGTGATAGCAGAGCCACTGCAAAGAAGGTGGAAAGAATCCTGTCCACCAATCCTGGATGCAAATCAGCTTGTGATTGCATCGTGATAACACGGGACTACAACAATGGACCCAAGGACCCAGCCATCACACCTTTAGGGCAAGATAATCACCACCTGTTTCCTGAGCTTTGTCTGGATGGAGACAGGGTAGATGGAGATTCCCCCCTCCTCCAGCCAGGGTCTTGCCCAAACACACAGATTTCCTGCCACTGGAATTCCTGAGGGACAATATTTTGACTACATACCTAAGGACTAAAAAACTGTATAAAAGACTTGAGCAACTACTGGTTTGTAGAGAGAAACACAAGAGAGAAACACAGGAGAGAAACAGAGGAGAAAAACGGGGAGAAAAACGGAGATGAAGGAAAACACAGGAGACGAGCCAGGCCGCTGAGAAGCCGGGACAATGCTGCTCCGGAGAAAAGAAGCTGCCCGGAGGACCACAGCTCCAGCCAAGCCCCAGCATCCTTTCTCTACAGACCCAGGCTGCCCAGAGAATCCTCAGCACTGTTCCTGCATCAACCCAACATCTCCCCAGAGGACCACAGCTGTTCTCCAGCAAAAGCCTCACCACGGTGTCTCTACAAACCCAACATCTCCTGCAGCACCTTTCCTCCACAGACTTTATCTTGGGGGGGATGAGGGGTGTGGTAATATAATTCCTTTCCTCTTCTATCTCTCGTCTCTCTCTCTCTCTCTCTTTTCTCCCTTTCCCTTCTTATGTCCACTTTCTCTATTTTCTCCCTCTCCCTTTCTTATTTATGTAATAAATAGTCTAGCTGTTGATACTTTGGCCTCGTTTGTGCCTTTAATTTCACAACACGGGAATATTTAAAAGAACTGTGTCTCCAGACCGAGACATCTAATGTCTCCGGACCTTGACACTGCCCCCAGCCCAGCCCCAGCCCAGCCCCAGCCCTGCCCCAGCTCCAGCCCTAGCCCCGGACCCAGCCCAGCCCCAGCCCCATCCCTGCCCCCAGCCCAGCTCCAGCCCTAGCCCTGTCCCCAGCCCCGGCCCCTGCCCCAGCCACAGTCCTGCCCCATCCCAGCCCCCAGCCCCAGCCGTGCCCCGAACCCTGCCCTCAGCCCAGCCCCAGCCCCAGCCCTGTCCCCAGCCCAGCCCCAGCCCTGCCCCAGCCCAGGCCCAGCCCCAGCCCAGCCCCTGCCCTGGACCCAGCCCCAGCCCCGCCCCAGCCTCAGTCCTGCCCCATCCCAGCCCCCAGCCCCAGCCGTGCCCCGAACCCTGCCCTCAGCCCAGCCCCAGCCCCAGCCCTGGACACCGCCCCGGCCCTACCCCAGTCCCAGGAACAGCCCCGGCCCCAGCCACAGCCCAGCCACAGCCCTATCCCTGCCCCCAGCCCAGCCCCAGCCCCAGCCCCAGCCCCAGCCCCAGCCCTGCCCCAGCCCAGGCCCAGCCCCAGCCCAGCACCTGCCCTGGACCCAGCCACAGACCCAGCCCCAGCCCCAGCCCTAGCCCTGCCCCAGTCCCGCCCCTAGCCTAGCCCTGCCCTCAACCAAGCCCCAGCCCTTGACCCAGCCCCAGCCCTTGACCCAGCCCCAGCCCCAGCCCAGCCCCAGCCCCAGCCCTGCCCCTGCCAAGCCCAAGCCACAGCCCAGCCCCAGCCCTGGACCCAGCCCCAGCCCTGCCCCAGCTCAGCCCAAGCCACAGCTCAGCCCTGCCCCAAACCCAGACCCAGCCTGGCCCCAGCCCTGGACCCAGCCCCAGCCCCAGCCCTGCCCCAGCCCAGCCCAAGCCACAGCCCAGCCCTGCCCCGAACCCAGACCCAGCATGGCCCCAGCCCAGGACCCAGCCCCAGCCCCAGCCGTGCACCAGCCCCAGTCCTGCCCCAGCCCCGGCCCCAGACTCGGCCCCAGCCCAGCCCCAACCCTAACCCTGCCCCAGTCCCCGCCCCAGTCCCAGCCCCATCCCACCCTCAGCCCCGGCCCCAGCCCTGCCTTTAGCCGAGCCCCAGCCCAGCCCCAGCCCTGGACCCAGCCCCAGCCCTGCCCCAGCCCCAGGCACAGCCCTGCCCTCAGCCCCAGCCCCAGCCCCAGCCCCACCCTCGGCCCCAGCCCTGCCACAGCCCAGCCCAAGCCACAGCCCAGCCCTGCCCCGAACACAGACCCAGCCCGGACCCAGCCCTGCCACAGGTCCTGCCCTAGCCCTGTCGCCATCCCTGGCCCCTGCCCCAGACCCAGTCCTGCCCATCTCCTCCCCAAACCCCAGCCCTGCATCAGCCCTGCCCTCAGCCCAGCCCCAGCCCCAGCCCGGCCCCAGCCCTGCCCCAGCCCCGGCCACAGCCCCGGCCCCAGCCCCAGCCCAGCCCCTGCCCTATCCCTGCCCCAGCCCAAGCCCAGCCCCAGCCCTAGCCCTGCCCCAGTCCCCGCCCCAGCCCACCCTCAGCCCTGGCCCCAGCCCTGCCCCAGCCCCAGCCCCAGTCCCAGCCCCAGCCCTGGCCCCAGGCCAGCCCTAACCTAGCCCTGCCCCAGCCCCAGGCCTAGCCCAGCCCTGCCCTCAGCCCAGCCCCAGCCCCAGCCCAGCCCCAACCCTGCCCCAGCCCCAGCCCCAGGCACGGCCCCAGCCCTGCCCCAGCCCTGCCCAAGCCTTGGTTCCAGCCCCAGCCCCAGCACAGCCCCAGCCCTACCCCAGTTCCAGCCCTGCCCCAGCCCTGCCCCAGCCCCAGCCCTGCAATGAGCACTGAACCCAGCCGCAGCCTGGCCCCAGCCTGCCCCAGCTCGGGCCCCAGCCCAGAGTCGGTCCCAGCCCAGGCCCAGCCCTGCCCCAGCCCTGGCCCCAGCCAAAGCCCTAGCCCAGCCCTGACCTTAGCCCAGCCCCAGCCGCAGCCCCAGCCCTGCCAAAGCCTTGGTTCCAGCCCCGGCCCCAGCACAGCCCCAGCCCTAACTCAGTCCTAGCCCCAGCCCTGTCTGCAGCCCCAGCCCCTGCCCCACCCTCGGCTCCAGCCCAGTCCCAGCCCCAGCCCCAACCTTGGCCCCAGCCCTGCCCCAGTCCCCGCTCCAGCCCCCGCCCCAGAGTCGGCCCAAGCCGTGCCCCAGCCCTAGCCCCAGCCCTGTCCGCAGCCCCAGCCCCAGCCCCAGCCCCAGTCCTGCCCGATCCCAGCCCCGGCCCCAGCCCTGTCCCCAGCCCAGCCACAGCCCTGACCCGGCCCCAGCCGCAGCCCTGCCCCCAGCCCAGCCCCAGCCCCCGCCCCATCCCTGACCCAGCCCAGCCCCAGCCCAGCCCCAGCCCCGGCCCAGCCCCTGCTCTGGACCCAGCCCCAGCCCTGCCCCCGCCTCAGCCCCAGCCCTGCCCAACCCATCCCCAGCCACAGCCCTGCCCCATCCCCGGCCCCAGCCCAGCCCTAGCCCAGCCCTGCCCCAGTCCCCACCCTGCCCCAGCTTGAGCCCCAGCCCTGTCCCCAGTCCCGGCCCCTGACCTAGCCCCAGTCCTGCCCCATCCCAGCGCCAGCCCCAGCCCGACACCAGCCCTGCCCCAGCCCCAGTCCTGCCCCAGCCCCGGCCCCAGCCCAAACCCCAGCCCTGCCCAAGACTTGGTTCCAGCCCCAGCCCCCACCCTACCCCCAGCCCAGCCCGAGCCCCGGCCCCAGCCGCGGCTCCAGCTTTACCCCAGCCCAGCCCCAGACCCAGCGCAGACCCCAGCCCAGCCCCAGCCTCATCCCCAGCCCAGCCCCAGTCTCATCCCCAGCCCAGCCCCAGCCCTGGACCCAGCCCCAGTCCCAGCCCTGGCCCCAGCCCAGCCCCAGCCCAGCCCAGCCCCAGCCCCAGCCCAGCCCCAGCCCCACCCATGGCCCCTAGCCCCGGCCCCACCAAACCCCACTCACGGCCCCATCCCCGGCCCCAGCCCAGCCCTAGCCCAGCCCTGTCCCCAGCCCCGGCCCCTGCCCTAGCCCCAGTCCTGCCCCATCCCAGCGCCAGCCCCAGCCCGACACCAGCCCTGCCCCAGCCCAGGCCCAGCCCGAGCCCAGCCCCTGCCCTGGACCCAGCCCCAGCCCTGCCCCAGCCTCCGCCTCAGCCCAGCCCCAGCCCTGGACCCAGCCCTAGCCCTGCCCCAGCCCCAGCCCTAGCCTAGCCCTGCCCTCAAGCCAGCCCCAGCCCTGCCCTCAGCCCCAGCCCCATCCGTTATCCCAGCCCAGCCCCATCCCCATCCCTGCCCCCAGCCCAGCCCCAGCCCCAGCCCTGCCCAAGCCTTGGTTCCAGCCCTGCCCCAGCCCTGGACCAAGCCCCAGCCCCAGACCCACCCGTGGCCCCTAGCCCCAGCCCCACCAAACCCCACTCACGGCCCCCTCCCCGGCCCCAGACCAGCCCTAGCCCAGCCCTGCCCTGGATCCAGCCACAGCCCCGCCCCAGCCTCAGCCTCAGCCCAGCCCCAGCCCTGGACCCAGCCCCAGTCCCAGCCCTAGCCCTGCCCCAGCCCCACCCCTAGCCTAGCCCTGCCCTCAACCGACCCCAGCCCTGCCCCAGCCCTAACCCAGCCCTGCCCTCAGCCCCAGCCCCAGCCCCAGCCCCAGCCCCACCCTCGGCCCCAGCCCTAACCCAGCCCTGCCCCAGCCCAGCCACAGCCACAGCCCAGCCCCAGCCCTGGACCCAACCCCAGCCCCAGCCCAGCCCCAGCCCCAGCCCTGCCCATGCCCAGCCCCAGCCCCAGCCCCAGCCCCAGCCCCAGCCCCAGCCCCTGCACTGGCCAGAGGCCAGCCCTAACCTAGCCCTGCCCCAGCCCCAGGCCTAGCCCAGCCCTGCCCTCAGCCCAGCCCCAGCCCTGGAACCAGGCCCAGTCCTGCCCCGAACCCAGCCCCAGCCCCCGCCCCATCCCTGACCCAGCCCAGCCCCAGCCCAGCCCCAGCCCCAGCCCAGCCCCTGCTCTGGACCCAGCCCCAGCCCTGCCCCAGCCCTGGACCCAGCCCAGCCCCAGCCCCACCCATGGCCCCTAGCCCCGGCCCCACCAAACCCCACTCACGGCCACATCCCCGGCCCCAGCCCAGCCCTAGCCCAGCCCTGCCCCAGTCCCCGCCCTGCCCCAGCTTGGGCCCCAGCCCTGTCCCCAGTCCCGGCCCCTGACCTAGCCCCAGTCCTGCCCCATTCCAGCGCCAGCCCCAGCCCGACACCAGCCCTGCCCCAGCCCCAGCCCCAGCCCTGCCCCAGCCCAGGCCCAGCCTCAGCCCAGGCCCAGCCCTGGACCCAGCCCTAGCCCTGCCCCAGCCCCAGCCCTAGCCTAGCCCTGCCCTCAACCCAGCCCCAGCCCTGGACCCAGCCCCAGCCCCAGCCCCACCCATGGCCCCTAGCCCCGGCCCCCACCAAACCCCACTCATGGCCCCATCCCCGGCCCCAGCCCAGCCCTAGCCCAGCCCTGCCCCAGTCCCCACCCTGCCCCAGCTTGGGCCCCCAGCCCTGTCCCCTGTCCCGGCCCCTGCCCTAGCCCCAGTCCTGCCCCATCCCAGCGCCAGCCCCAGCCCGACACCAGCCCTGCCCCAGCCCCAGTCCTGCCCCAGCCCCGGCCCCAGCCCAAGCCCCAGCCCTGCCCAAGACTTGGTTCCAGCCCCAGCCCCAGCCCTGCCCCCAGCCCAGCCCCAGCCCCGGCCTCAACCTCAGACCCAGCCCTGCTCCCAGCCCCGGCCCCAGCCGCGGCCCCAGCCTTACCCCAGCCCTGCCCCAGACCCAGCGCAGACCCCAACCCAGCCCCAGCCTCATCCCCAGCCCAGCCCCACCCTCATCCCCAGCCCAGCCCCAGCCTCATCCCCAGCCCAGCCCCAGCCACAGCCCAGCCCCAGCCCTGGACCCAGCCCCAGTCCCAGCCCAGCACCAGCCCCAGCCCAGCCCCAGCCCTAGCCCTGCACCGAACCCAGCCCCAGCCCAGCCCCAGCCCTGTCCCCAGCCCCGGCCGCTGCACCAGCCCCAGTCCTGCCCCATCCCAGCCCCCAGCCCCAGCCCAGCCCCAACCCTGCCCTCAGTTCTACCCCATCCCTGCCCCATCCCCAGCCCTGGACACAGCCCCAGCCCTGGACCCAGCTCCAGCCCCAGCCCCACCCCCGGCCTCAGCCCCGGACCCAGCCCAGCCCCAGCCCCATCCCTGCCCCCAGCCCTAGCCCAGCCCTGGACCCAGCCCAGCCCCAGCCCCACCCATGGCCCCTAGCCCCGGCCCCACCAAACCCCACTCACGGCCACATCCCCGGCCCCAGCCCAGCCCCAGCCCCATCCCTGCCCCAGGCCCAGCCCTAGCCCAGCCCAGGCCCCAGCCCAGCCCTAGCCCAGCCCAGCCCCAGCCCCAGCCCTGGACCCAACCCCCGCCCCAGGCCTAGACCCAGCCCAGCCCTAGCCCAGCCCAGCCCCAGCCCCAGCCGTGGACCCAGACCCAGCCCCAGCCCAGCCTCAGCCCTGCCCCAGCTCGGGCCCCAGCCCTGCCCCCCAGCCCGTGCCCCTGCACCAGCCCCAGTCCTGCCCCATCCCAGCCCCCAGCCCCAGCCCAGCCCCAACCCTGCCCTCAGTCCTGCCCCAGCCCAGCCCACAGCCCCAGCCCCCAGCCCCAGCCCCAGCCCCACCCCCGGCCTCAGCCCCGGCCACAGCCCAGCCCCAGCCCCATCCCTGCCCCCAGCCCAGCCCTAGCCCAGCCCTGGCCCCAGCCCAGCCCTAGCCCAGCCCAGCCCCAGCCGCCGCCCTGGACCCAGCCCAGCCCCAGGCCTGGAGCCAGCCCCAGCCCTGCCCCAGCCCCGGCCCCTGCCCCAGCCCCAGTCCTGCCCCATCCCAGCCCCCAGCCCCAGCCCAGCCCCAACCCTGCCCTCAGTCCTGCCCCAGCCCAGCCCCCAGCCCCAGCCCCAGCCCCAGCCCCGGCCTCAGCCCCGGCCACAGCCCAGCCCCAGCCCCATCCCTGCCCCCAGCCCAGCCCTAGCCCAGCCCTGGCCCCAGCCCAGCCCGAGCCCAGCCCAGCCCCAGCCCCTGCCCTGGACCCAGCCCCGCCCCAGGCCTGGACCCAGCCCCAGCCCCTGCCCCAGCCCCGGGCCCTGCCCCCGCCCCAGTCCTGCCCCATCCCAGACCCCAGCCCCAGCCGTGCCCCAACCCTACCCTCAGCCCAGCCCCAGCCCCAGCCCTGTCCCCAGCCCAGCCCCAGCCCTACCCCAGTCCCCAGCCACAGCCCTGGCCCCAGCCACAGCCCAGCTCCAGCCCTACCCCTGCCCCCAGCCCAGCCCCAGCCCCAGCCCCAGCCCTGCCCCAGCCCAGGCCCAGCCCCAGCCCCAGCCCAGCCCCAGTCTCAGCCTCAGCCCAGCCCCAGCCCTGGACCCAGCCCTAGCCCTGCCCCAGCCCCAGCCCTAGCCTAGCCCTGCTCTCAACCCAGCCCCAGCCCTGCCCCAGCCCCAGGCCCAGCCCTGCCCTCAGCCCCAGCCCCAGCCCCCAGCCCCAGCCCCACCCTCGGCCCCAGCCCAGCCCCAGCCCCAGCCCTGCCCCAGCCCTGCCCAAGCCACAGCCCAGCCCTGCCCCGAACACCGACCCAGCCCAGACCCAGCCCTGCCGCAGGTCCTGCCCTAGCCCTAGCAAAGCCCTGCCCTTAGTTCAGCTCTGCCCTTAGCCCAGCCCCAGCCCCAGCCCCACCCTCGGCCCCAGCCCAAGCCCAGCCCCAGCCCAGCCCCAGCCCAAGCCCAGCCCCAGCCCCAGCCCCATCCGTTACCCCAGCCCAGCCCATCCCCATCCCCATCCCTGCCCCCAGCCCAGCCCCAGCCCCAGCCCTGCCCAAGCCTTGGTTCCAGCCCTGCCCCAGCCCTGGACCCAGCCCCAGCCCCAGCCCCACCCGTAGCCCCTAGCCCCAGCCCCACCAAACCCCACTCACAGCCCCATCCCCGGCCCCAGACCAGCCCTAGCCCAGCCCTGCCCTGGATCCAGCCACAGCCCCGCCCCAGCCTCAGCCTCAGCCCAGCCCCAGCCCTGGACCCGGACCCAGCCCCAGCCCCAGCCCTAGCCCTGCCCCAGCCCCACCCCTAGCCTAGCCCTGCCCCAGTGTGGTGGGTGGAAGGGCAAGGCCAAGAAGCCTCCTCCCTTCCCCCTTTGTAAAGTAAAAGGGAAAAAAAATTGAAGGGAGAAGAAAAAAAAACTCGCAAGCTGAATTAGCAAAGCAGTGGAGCTATATTTACAAAGCGATGTAGGGTTTGCAGGGAATTATTTACAAATTTACAATATCTACAATATATACAAAGATATACAACAGAGCAACACAGAAATGAGAGTGACCCCCCTCGGAAGAGGGGTCCCCCACCTCCGCTCTCCCCTCTCTTACCCCCCCTTTCCCCAGAATGGGATAGAAAGAGAAAGAAAAGAGAGGAAAAAAAAAATGTTAGAAGCAGTTTGTGTTAATTGGAAAGCAGTTAATACCGGCCTTATCAAGTTTGTCAGTTTGAAGGCCGGAGCCTTGGCAGAAAGCCCAGCACAGAAAGCTGCTGCACGAAGAAGAGGCGGAAGCAAGACTGAAGATAAAATGCCAGAGTGCCCAGGATATCTTTCCTGCACTCCCAGTTCAGAAGGTGCTTCCTCCCACTCTTCCAATGAAATTAGTTTAGACTGTTCCTTCCGTTTACCAACTTCCGTCCACCATATCGCCTTTCTTAAGGGGGCAACGTCAACCGGCCACAGTCCACCCCTTCTAAACAATTTCATTGGCTGTTCATACTGTCCATCCAATCCAAAACGATATTTACAGTTCGTGAGTAAAGTTCATAGTCCATTCCGGCTATGCTCAGATGTAGATGATTCAAAAGTCCAAGAAAATCAGAAAATGAGAAAAATGGAAAACAGTTCATTTCTTCACCGACGAAGCGAAGAAAAGGGAAACAGGGAATCTCAGAGTCTCTTAGTTGACTCAGGGCTCTCAGGGATCTCAGGGTTCGTGCACCGTAGATTCATTGATTCTTCCTTTGGACGCGATGTAGCTGTACAACAGTTTGAAATTAACCTCTTTCAGCTAAAGTTAAATTTCTTTGTGGAACACACTGAATTTCACCATTCTCTTGCATTACCCAATAAGTGTGACCCGGACCTTCAGCTGAAACCACACCTCGGACAGGTTTAGCCTCTCCTGAGGGTGAAAATACCCAAACAGTTTTACCTAACAGATTCTTTTCTCTAACAACAGGAACTCTATCACCTTCTAATTTCCGTAACAAATCTGAATGTGCAGGTCCAGCTCGATTCACTGAGCCTCTACTATTTACCAGCCAGGTTGCTTGTGATAAATGTTTCTCCCAGTTTTTCAAAGATCCACCTCCCATGGCTTTGAGAGTGGTCTTCAACAAACCGTTGTAGCGTTCAATCTTCCCTGAAGGCTGGTGCATAGTAGGGAATGTGGAATATCCACTCAATACCGTGCTCTTTGCCCAGCTCTTGACAAGGTTGTTCTTGAAAGGTGGGCAGGCTGATTGAAGCGAGGGTGGTCCGGGAGCTCCTCAGGGAGCGGGCGCGACATGTCACGTGGATGGGGGGGCGGGATGGGGATGGGGGTTAAGGGTGTTGGGGACTTACTGCATGGGGGGGAAGAGTAATAATGGTTGATAATAGGCATTAACTGAGAGAGGGAAGGAAGGAAGGAAGGGAAAAGGAAGGAAGGAAGGAAGGAAAGGAAGGAAATGAAGGAAGGAAGGAAGGAAGGAAGGAAGGAAGGAAGGAAGGGAGGAAGGAAGGAAGGAAGGAAGGAAGGAAGGAAGGAAGGAAGGAAGGAAGGCAGGAAGGAAGGAAGGAAGGCAGAAGGAAGGAAGGAAGGAAAGGAAGGGAGGAAGGATGGAAGAAGGAGGAAAGGAAGATGGAAGAATGGAAGGAAGGGGGGATGGAAGAAGGATGGTAGGAAGAAGGAAGGAAGGAAGGAAGGAAGGAAGAAGGTAGGAAGGATGGAAGGAAGGAAGGAAGGGAAGGAGGGAAGGAAGAAGGAGGAAGGACGGAGGAAGGAAGGAAGGAAGGAAGGAAAGGAAGGAAGGGAAGGAGGAAGGAAGGAAGGAAGAAGGACGGAAGAAGGCAGGAAGAAGGAAGGAAGGAAAGGAAGGAAGGAAGGAGAGAAGGAAGAGGAAGGAAGGAAGGAAGAGGAAGGAAGAAGGAGAAGAGAAGGAAGGAAGGAAGGAAGAAGGAAGGAGGAAGGAAGGAAGGAAGGGGGAGGGGGAAGGAGAAGGACGAAGGAGGAAGGAAGGAAGGAAGAAGGAAGGAAGAAAGGAAGGAAGAAAGGAAGGAAGGGAAGGAAGGAAGGAATGGAAGGAAGGAAGGAAGGAAGGAAGGAAGGAAGGAAGGACAGGAAGGACGGAAGGAAGGAAGGAAGGAAGGGAAGGAAGGAAAGGAAGGAGGAAGGAAGGAAGGAAGGAAGGAAGGAAGGAGGAAGGAAGGAAGGAAGGAAGGAAGGAAGGAAGGACGGAAGGAAGGAAGGAAGGAAGGAAGGAAGGAAGGAGAAGGACGGAAGGAAGGAAAGGAAGGAATGGGGAGGGAGGAGGGAAGAAGGAAGGGAAGGAAGGAGGAAGGAAGGAAGGAATGGAACGGAAGGAGAGGGAAGGAAGGAGGAAGGAAGGAAGGAAGGAAGGAAGGAAGGAAGGACAGGAAGGAGGAAGGAAGGACGAAGGAAGGAAGGAGGAGGAAGGAAGGAAGGGAAGGAAGGAAGGAAGGAAGGAAGGAAGGAAGGAAGGAAGGGAAGGAAGGAGGAAGGAAGGAAGGAAGGAAGGAAGGAAGGAAGGAAGGCAGGGCGGGAAGGAAGGAAGGAAGGCAAGGACGGAAGGAAGAAGGAAGGAAGGAAGGAATGGAAGGAAGGAAGGAGGAAGGAAGGAAGGGAAGGAGACGGAAGGACGGAAGGAAGGATAGGAGGAAGGAAGGAAGAGGAAGGAAGGAAGGAAGGAAGGAAGGAAGGAAGGAAGGAA
>NW_027143720.1:0-50236 GCF_026170545.1 Melanerpes formicivorus
GAGTAGGGCTGGGGGCTGGGTTCGGTGCAGGGGCTGGGGCTGGGGCTGGGCTGGCACAGGGCTGGGGCTGGGGCTGGGGTTGGGGCTGGGCTGTGGTTGGGTCGGGGGCCAGGGCTGGGGCTGGGCGGAGGCTGGGGCTGTTCTGGGGCAGGGGCTGGGGCTGGGGCTGGGCTGGGGCTGGGGCTGGGGCTGGGGCTGAGGGCAGGGCTGGGGGCTGGGGCTGGGGCTGGGGCAGGGGCCGGGGCTGGGGACAGGGCTGGTGCTGGGCTGGGTTCTGGGGCTGGGCTGGGGGCGGGGACTGGAGCCGGGGCTGAGGCTGGGCTGGGGCTGGGGATGGGCTGGGGCTGGGTCCAGGGCAGGGGCTGGGCTGGGGCTGGGGCTGGGTCCAGGGCAAAGGCTGAGGCTGGGCTGGGGCTCAGGGCAGGGCAGGGCTGGGGCTGAGGCTGAGGCTGGGCTGGGTTCTGGGCTGGGCCTGGGACAGGGCTGGGCCCGAGGCTGGGGCAGGGCTGGGACTGAGGTTGGGGCCGGGGCTGGGGCTGGGTTTGGGGCCGGCGCTGAAGCAGGACTAGGCTGGAGGGCTGGTCCTTGGGCAGGGGCTGGGCTGGGGTAGGGCTGGGGCTGGGGCCGGGGCTGGGGCTGGGTTCGGTGCAGGGCTGGGGCTGGGGCAGGGCTGGGCTAGGGCTGGGCTGGGGCTGGGGCTGGGGCCGTGGGTGGGGCTGGGCTGGGGGCTGGGCTGGGCCTGGGCTGAGGGCAGGTCTGGGCTAGGGCTGGGGCTGGGGCTGGGTCCAGGGTGGGGATGGGGCTGGGCTGGGGCAGGGCTGGGGCTGGGGCTGGGCTGGGACCGAGGGTGGGGCTGGGCTGGGGTCTCGGCTGGGCCTGGGACAGGGCTGCGCCCGAGGCTGGGTTCAGGGCTGGGACTGAGGTTTGGGCCGGGGCTGGGGCTGGGTTGGGGCCGGCGCTGAAGCAGGACTAGGCTGGAGGCTGGGCCTTGGGCTGGGGCTGGGCTGGGGTAGGGCTGGGCTGGGGCTGGGGCAGGGCTGCGCTAGGGCTGGGCTGGGGCTGGGGCAGGGGCCGTGGGTTGGGCTGGGCTGGGGGCTGGGCTGGGCTGGGGCGGGGACAGGAGCCGGGGCTGGGGCGGGGCTGGAGCAGGGCTGGGCTTGGGCGGGGGACAGGAGCCAAGGCTGAGACTGGGATAGGGTCTGGGCTGGGGGCCGGGGCTGCGACTGGGGCTGGGTCCAGGGCAGGGGCTGGGCTGTGGCTGGACTGTGGCTGAGGGCAGGGCTGGGCTGGGGGCTGGGGCTGGGTTGAGGGCAGGGCTGGTCTAGGTCTTGGGCGGGGGCAGGGCTGGGGCCGGGGCTGAGGCTGGGCTGGGTTCTGGGCTGGGCCTGGGACAGGGCTGGCCTGAGGCTGGGGCAGGGCTGGGACTGAGGTTGGGGGCCGGGGCTGGGGCTGGGTTGGGGCCGGCGCTGAAGCAGGACTAGGCTGGAGTCTGGGCCTTGGGCTGGGGCAGGGCTGGAGTAGCGCCGGGGCCGGGGCTGGGAGCAGGGCTGGGCTGGGGCGGGGACTGGAGCCGGGCTGAGGCTGGGCTAGGGTCTGGGCCGGGGCCGCTGCTGCAACTGGGGCTGGGTCCGGGGCTGGGGCTGGGGCTGGGGCTGGGTCCAGGGCAGGGGGCTGGGCTGGGGCTGGGCTGGGGCTGGGGCTGGGTTCGGTGCAGGGCTGGGGCTGGGGCAGGGCTGGGCTAGGGCTGGGCTGGGGCTGCGGCTGGGGCCATGGGTGGGGCTGGGCTGGGGGCTGGGCTGGGCCTGGGCTGAAGGCAGGGCTGGGAAAGTGCTGGGGCTGGGGCTGGGTCCAGGGGTGGGGATGGGGCTGGGCTGGGAGTAGGGCTGGGGTTGGGCGGTGGGTGGGGCTGGGCTGGGGCAGGGCTGGGTCTGGGTCTGGGTCTGGGCTGGGGCTGTGGCTGGGTCCAGGGCAGGGGCTGGGCTGGGGCTGGTGCTGGGTCCAGGGTGGGGCTGGGGCTGGGCTGGGGCTGGGGCTGGGTCCAGGGCAGGGGCTGGGCTGGGGCTGGTGCTAGGGCTGGGCTGGGGCAGGGCTGGGGCTGGGGCTGGGCTGGGGCCGAGGGTGGGGCTGGGCTGGGGTCTCGGCTGGGCCTGGGGAAGGGCTGGGCCCGAGGCTTGGGCAGGGCTGGAGTAGGGCTGGGGCTGGGTTCGGTGCAGGGCTGGGGCTGGGGCTGGGCTGGCACAGGGCTGGGGCTGGGGCTGGGGTTGGGGCTGGGCTGTGGCTGGGTCGGGGGGCCAGGGCTGGGGCTGGGCGGAGGCTGGGGCTGTTCTGGGGCAGGGCTGGGACTGGGGCTGGGCTGGGGCTGGGGCTGGGGCTGGGGCTGGGGCTGAGGTCAGGGCTGGGGCTGGCGCTGGGGCTAGGGTAGGGGCCGGGGCTGGGGACAGGGCTGGTGCTGGGCTGGGTTCTGGGCTGGGCTGGGGCGGGGACTGGAGCCGGGGCTGAGGCTGGGCTGGGGCTGGGGATGGGGCTGGGGCTGGGTCCAGGGCAGGGGCTGGGCTGGGGCTGGGGCTGGGTCCAGGGCAAAGGCTGAGGCTGGGCTGGGGCTGAGGGCAGGGCAGGGCTGGGGCTGAGGCTGAGGCTGGGCTGGGTTCTGGGCTGGGCCTGGGACAGGGCTGGGCCCGAGGCTGGGGCAGGGCTGGGACTGAGGTTGGGGCCGGGGCTGGGGCTGGGTTGGGGCCGGCGCTGAAGCAGGACTAGGCTGGAGGCTGGGCCTTGGGCAGGGGCTGGGCTGGGGTAGGGCTGGGGCTGGGGCCGGGGCTGGGGCTGGGTTCGGTGCAGGGCTGGGGCTGGGGCAGGGCTGCGCTAGGGCTGGTCTGGGGGCTGGGGCAGGGGCCGTGGGTGGGGCTGGGCTGGGGGCTGGGCTGGGCCTGGGGCAGGGCTGGGGGCAGGGATGGGAGAGGGGCTGGGCAGGGGCCGGGGCTGGGCTGGGGCAGGGGTGGGGCTGGGGCTGGGCTGGGGCTGGGTCCAGGGCAGGGGCTGGGCTGGGGCTGGGCTGGGGCTGGGGCTGGGGTTCGGTGCAGGGCTGGGGCTGGGGCAGGGCTGGGCTAGGGCTGGGCTGGGGCTGGGGCTGGGGCCGTGGGTGGGGCTGGGCTGGGGGCTGGGCTGGGCCTGGGCTGAGGGCAGGTCTGGGCTAGGGGCTGGGGCTGGGGCTGGGTGCAGGGTGGGGATGGGGCTGGGCTGGGGCAGGGCTGGGGCTGGGGCTGGGCTGGGACCGAGGGTGGGGGCTGGGCTGGGGTCTCGGCTGGGCCTGGGACAGGGCTGCGCCCGAGGCTGGGTTCAGGGCTGGGACTGAGGTTTGGGCCTGGGCTGGGGGCTGGGTTGGGGCCGGCGCTGAAGCAGGACTAGGCTGGAGGCTGGGCCTTGGGCTGGGGCTGGGCTGGGGTAGGGCTGGGCTGGGGCTGGGGCAGGGCTGCGCTAGGCCTGGGCTGGGGCTGGGGCAGGGGCCGTGGGTTGGGCTGGGCTGGGGGCTGGGCTGGGCCTGGGGCAGGGCTGGGGGCAGGGATGGGAGAGGGGCTGGGCAGGGGCCGGGGCTGGGCTGGGGCAGGGGTGGGGCTGGGGCTGGGCTGGGGGCTGGGTCCAGGGCAGGGGCTGGGCTGGGGCTGGGCTGGGGCTGGGGCTGGGTTCGGTGCAGGGCTGGGGCTGGGCAGGGCTGGTCTAGGTCTTGGGCGGGGGGCAGGGCTGGGGCCGGGGGCTGAGGCTGGGCTGGGTTCTGGGCTGGGCCTGGGACAGGGCTGGGCCCGAGGCTGGGGCAGGGCTGGGACTGAGGTTGGGGCCGGGGCTGGGGCTGGGTTGGGGCCGGGGCTGGGGCTGTGTTGGGGCCGGCGCTGAAGCAGGACTAGGCTGGAGGCTGGGCCTTGGGCTGGGGCAGGGCTGGGGTAGGGCTGGGGCCGGGGCTGAGAGCAGGGCTGAGCTGGGGCGGGGACTGGAGCCGGGCTGAGGCTGGGCTAGGGTCTGGGCCGGGGCCGCTGCTGCAACTGGGGCTGGGTCCGAGGCTGGGGCTGGGGCTGGGGCTGGGTCCAGGGCAGGGGCTGGGCTGGGGCTGGGCTGGGGCTGGGGCTGGGTTCGGTGCAGGGCTGGGGCTGGGGCAGGGCTGGGCTAGGGGCTGGGCTGGGGCTGGGGGCTGGGCCTGGGCTGAGGGCAGGGCTGGGAAAGTGCTGGGGGCTGGGGCTGGGTCCAGGGTGGGGATGGGGCTGGGCTGGGGGTAGGGCTGGGGTTGGGCGGTGTGTGGGGCTGGGCTGGGGCTGGGCTGGGTCTCGGTCTGCGCTGGGGCTGGGGCTGGGTCCAGGGCAGGGGCTGGGCTGGGGCTGGTGCTGGGTCCAGGGTGGGGCTGGGGCTGGGCTGGGGCTGGGGCTGGGTCCAGGGGCAGGGGCTGGGCTGGGGCTGGTGCTAGGGCAGGGCTGGGGCAGGGCTGGGGCTGGGGCTGGGCTGGGGCCGAGGGTGGGGCTGGGCTGGGTTCTCGGCTGGGCCTGGGGAAGGGCTGGGGCCCGAGGCTTGGGCAGGGCTGGAGTAGGGCTGGGGCTGGGTTTGGTGCAGGGCTGGGGCTGGGGCAGGGCGGGGGCTGGAACAGTGCTGGGCTAGGGCTGGGCTGGGGCCGGGGACAGGGCTGGGGCAGGGCTGGGACTGGGCTGGGGACCGGGACTGGGCTGCGGTAGGGCTGGGGCAGGTGCTGGGCTTTGGCTGGGCTGGGGCTGTGGCTGGGGCTGGGGCTGGGGCTGGGACTGGGGCTGGGGCCGGGACTGGGGCTGGGGGCCAGGGATGGGGCCAGGGCTGGTGCTGGGCTGGGTTCTGGCCTGGGCTGGGGCGGGGACTGGAGCTGGGGCTGAGGCTGGGCTGGGGCTGGGGCTGGGCTGGGGCTAGGTGTAGGGCAGGGGCTGGGCTGGGGCTGGGGCTGGGGCTGGGTCCAGGGCTGGGGCAGGGGTGGGGTAGGGCTGGAGCTGGAGCTGGGGCCGGGGCTGTGAGCAGGGCTGGGACTGAGGTTGGGGCCGGGGCTAGGGCTGGGTTGGGGGCCAGCGCTGAAACAGGATTAGGCTGGAGGCTGGGCCTTGGGCTGGGGCTGGGCTGGGGGCAGGGCTGGTGCTGGGGCCGGGGCTGGGGTATGACTGGGGGTGGGACAAGCTGGGGCCAGGGTTGGGGCTGGGGCTGGGGCTGGGGCAGGGCTGGGGGTAGGGATGGGAGTGGGGCTGGGCAGGGGCTGGGCTGGGGCTGAGCTGGGGCTGGGGCTGGGACTGGGGCTGGGGCCAGGGCTGGGGCCAGGGCTGGTGCTGGACTGGGTTCTGGGCTGGGCTGGGGCGGGGACTGGGTGCCGGGGCTGAGGCTGGGCCGGAGCAGGGCTGGGGCTGGGGCTGGGGCTGGGACTGAGGGCAGGGCTGGGTTAGGGCTGGGGCTGTGTCCAGGGCAGGGGCTGGGCTGGGGATGGGGCTGGGCTGGGGCTGGGGCTGGGCCGGGGCAGGGCTGGGGCTGGGGCTGGGGCTGGGGCTGAGGTCAGGGCTGGGTTAGGGCTGGGGCTGTGTCCAGGGCAGGGGCTGGGGCTGGGGCTGGGGCTGGGCTGGCACAGGGCTGGGGCTGGGGCTGGGGTGGGGGCCAGGGCTGGGGCTGGGCGGAGGCTGGGGCTGTTCTGGGGCAGGGCTGGGGCTGGGGCTGGGCTGGGCTGGGGCTGGGGCTGGGGCTGAGGGCAGGGCTGGGCTAGGGCTGGGGCTGGGGCAGGGGCCGGGGCTGGGGACAGGGCTGGTGCTGGGCTGGGTTCTGGGCAGGGCTGGGGTGGGGACTGGAGCCGAGGCTTAGGCTGGGCTAGGGTCTAGGCTGGGACCAGGGCTGCGACTGGGGCTGGGTCCAGGGCAGGAGCTGGGCTGTGGCTGGGCTGGGCCGGGGCCGGGCTGGGGCTGGGCTGTGGCTGAGGGCAGGGCAGGGCTGGGGCCGAGGCTGAGGCTGGGCTGGGTTCTGGGCTGGGCCTGGGACAGGGCTGGGCCCGAGGCTGGGGCAGGGCTGGGACTGAAGTTGGGGTCGGGGCTGGGGCTGGGTTGGGGCCCGGCGCTGAAGCAGGACTAGGCTGGAGGCTGGGCCTTGGGCTGGGGCTGGGCTGGGGTAGGGCTGGGGGCTGGGGGCCAGGGCTGGGGCTGGGTCGGTGCAGGGCTGGGACTGGGGCAGGGCTGCGCTAGGGCTGGCCTGGGGCTGGGGCAGGGGCCGTGGGTGGGGCTGGGCTGGGGGCTGGGCTGGGCCTGGGGCAGGGCTGGGGGCAGGGATGGGAGAGGGGCTGGGCAGGGGCCTTGGCTGGGCTGGGGCAGGGGTGGGGCTGGGCTGGGCTGGGGCTGGGTCCAGGGCAGGGGCTGGGCTGGGGCTGGGCTGGGGCTGGGGCTGGGTTCGGTGCAGGGCTGGGGCTGGGGCAGGGCTGGGCTAGGGCTGGGCTGGGGCTGGGGCTGGGGCCGTGGGTGGGGCTGGGCTGGGGGCTGAGCTGGGCCTGGGCTGAGGGCAGGGCTGGGCTAGGGCTGGGGCTGGGGCTGGGTCCAGGGTGGGGATGGGGCTGGGCTGGTGCAGGGCTGGGGCTGGGGCTGGGCTGGGGCCGAGGGTGGGGCTGGGCTGGGGTCTCGGCTGGGCCTGGGGAAGGGCTGGGCCCGAGGCTTGGGCAGGGCTGGAGTAGGGCTGGGGCTGGGTTCGGTGCAGGGCTGGGGCTGGGGCAGGGCGGGGGCTGGAACAGGGCTGGGCTAGGGCTGGGCTGGGGCCGGGGACAGGGCTGGGGCAGGGCTGGGACTGGGCTTGGACTGGGACTGGGCTGCGGTAGTGCTGGGGCAGGTGCTGGGCTGGGGCTGGTCTGGGGCTGCGGCTGGGGCTGGGGCTGGGGCTGGGGCTGGGACTGGGGCTGGGGCCAGGGCTGGGGCCAGGGCTGGTGCTGGGCTGGGTTCTGGGCTGGGCTGGGGCGGGGGGACTGGAGCCGGGGCTGAGGCTGGGCTGGGGCTTGGGCTGGGCTGGGGCTGGGTCCAGGGCAGGGGCTGGGCTGGGGCTGGGGCTGGGGCTGGGGTCCAGGGCAGGGGCTGAGGCTGGGCTGGGGCTGGGGCTGGGACTGGGTCCAGGGCAGGGGCTGGGCTGGGGCCGGGGCTGAGGCTGGGCTGGGTTCTGGGCTGGGCCTGGGACAGGGCTGGGCCCGAGGCTGGGGCAGGGCTGGGGTAGGGCTGGAGCTGGAGCTGGGGCCGGGGCTGTGAGCAGGGCTGGGAGTGAGGTTGGGGCCGGGGCTGGGGCTGGGTTGGGGCCAGCGCTGAAGCTGGACTAGGCTGGAGGCTGGGCCTTGGGCTGGGCCTGGGGCTGGGGCTGGGCGTGGCTGGGGCTGGGGCAGGGCTGGGCTAGGGCTGGGCTGGGGCTGGGGCTGCGGGTGGGGCTTAGTCCAGGGCTGGGACAGGGCTGAGGCTGGGTCCAGGGCTGGGGCTGGGGCTGCGCTGGGGCTGAGGGTGGGGCTGGGGCTGGGGCTGGGGCGGGGCTGGGGACGGGGATGGGGCAGAGCTAGGCTGGAGGCTGGGCCTTGGGCTGGGGCCAGGTTGGGGGCAGGCCTGAGCGCTGGGGGCCGGGGCTCGGCTGGGGGCAGGGCTGGGGTCGGGGCTGGAACCAAGTCAAGGGCAGGGCTGGGGCTGGGGCTGGGTTAGGACAGAGGCTGGGCTGGGACCAGGACTGGGCTGGGGCTGGGGCTGGGGCTGAGGGCAGGGCTGGGCTGGGGCTAGGCCTGGGCTGAGGGCAGGGCTGGGCTGGGGCTGGGGCTGGGCTGAGGGCAGGGCTGGGCTAGGGCTGGGGCTGGGGCAGGGCTGTGGCTGGGGCTGGCTTTGGCTGGGGCTGGGCTGGGGCCGAGGGTGGGGCTGGGGCTGGGGCTGGTGCTGGGGCCGGGGCTGGGAGCAGGGCTGGGCTGGGGCGGGGACTGGAGCCAGGGCTGAGGCTGGGCTAGGGTCTGGGCTGGGGACGGGGGCTGCGACTGGTGCTGGGTCCAGGACAGGGGCAGGGCTGGTGCCGGGCCTGGGGCTGGGGCAGGCTGGGGCTGGGGCTGGGGCTGAGGGCAGGGCTGGGCTAGGGCTGGGCCTGGGCTGAGGGCAGGGCTGGGCTGGGGCTGGGGCTGGGCTGTGGCTGGGACTGGGCTGGGGGCTGGGGCTGGGCTGGGGGCCGAGGCTGGGGCTGGGGCTGGGGCTGGCTGGGGCTGGGGCGGGGGCCAGGGCTGGGGCTGGGCGGAGGCTGGGGCTGTTCTGGGGCAGGGCTGGGGCTGGGGGCTGGGCTGGGGCTGGGGCTGGGGCTGAGGGCAGAGCTGGGCTAGGGCTGGGCAGGGGCCGGGGCTGGGGACAGGGCTGGGGCAGGTGCTGTGTCCAGGGTGGGGGTGGGGCTGGGGCTCGGCTGGGGCTGGGGCTGGGTCCAGGGCAGGGGCTGGGCTGGGGCTGGTGCTAGGGCTGGGCTGGGGCTGAGGGCAGAGCTGGGCTAGGGCTGGGGCAGGGGCCGGGGCTGGGGACAGGGCTGGGGCAGGTGCTGTGTCCAGGGTGGGGCTGGGGCTGGGCTGGGGCTGGGGCTGGGTCCAGGGCAGGGGCTGGGCTGGGGCTGGTGCTAGGGCTGGGCTGGGGCAGGGCTGGGGCTGGGGCTGGGCTGGGGCCGATGGTGGGGCTGGGGCTGGGGCTGGGCTGGTGCCGAGGGTGTGGCTGGGGCTGGGGCTGGGGCTGGGGCAGGGCGGGGGCTGGAACAGGGCTGGGCTAGGGCTGGGCTGGGGCCGGGGACAGGGCTGGGGCAGGGCTGGGACTGGGCTGGGACCGGGACTGGGCTGCGGTAGGGCTGGGGCAGGTGCTGGGCTGGGGCTAGTCTGGGGCTGGGGCTGGGGCTGGGACTGGGGCTGGGGCCAGGGCTGGGGGCCAGGGCTGGTGCTGGGCTGGGTTCTGGGCTGGGCTGGGGCGGGGACTGGAGCCGGGGCTGAGGCTGGGCTGGGGCTGGGCTGGGGCTGGGTCCAGGGCAGGGGCTGGGCTGGGGCTGGGGCTGGGGCTGGGGCTGGGTCCAGGGCAGGGGCTGGGCTGGGGCCGGGGCTGAGGCTGGGCTGGGTTCTGGGCTGGGCCTGGGACAGGGCTGGGCCCGAGGCTGGGGCAGGGCTAGGGTAGGGCTGGAGCTGGAGCTGGGGCCGGGCTGTGAGCAGGGCTGGGACTGAGGTTGGGGCCGGGACTGGGGCTGGGTTGGGGCCAGCGCTGAAGCAGGACTAGACTGGAGGCTGCGCCTTGGGCTGGGGGCTGGGCTGGGGGGCAGGGCTGCGGGTAGGGATGGGAGTGTGGCTGGGCAGGGGCTGGGCTATGGCCAGGGGTGGGGCTGGGGCTGGGGCTGGGCTGGGACCGAGGGTGGGGCTGGGCTGGGGGTCTCGGCTGGGCCTGGGACAGGGCTGCGCCCGAGGCTGGGTTCAGGGCTGGGACTGAGGTTTGGCCGGGGCTGGGGCTGGGTTGGGGCCGGCGCTGAAGCAGGACTAGGCTGGAGGCTGGGCCTTGGGCTGGGGCTGGGCTGGGGTAGGGCTGGGCTGGGGCTGGGTGCGGTGCAGGGCTGGGGCTGGGGCAGGGCTGCGCTAGGGCTGGGCTGGGGCTGGGGCAGGGGCCGTGGGTTGGGCTGGGCTGGGGGCTGGGCTGGGCCTGGGGCAGGGCTGGGGGCATGGATGGGAGAGGGGCTGGGCAGGGGCCGGGGCTGGGCTGGGGCAGGGGTGGGGCTGGGGATGGGCTGGGGCTGGGGCTGGGGCCGTGGGTGGGGCTGGGCTGGGGGCTGGGCTGGGCCTGGGCTGAGGGCAGGGCTGGGCTAGGTCTGGGGCTGGGGCTGGGTCCAGGGTGGGGATGGGGCTGGGCTGGGGCAGGGCTGGGGCTGGGGCTGGGCTGGGGCCGAGGGTGGGGCTGGGCTGGGGTCTCGGCTGGGCCTGGGGAAGGGCTGGGCCCGAGGCTTGGGCAGGGCTGGAGTAGGGCTGGGGCTGGGTTCGGTGCAGGGCTGGGGCAGGGCTGGGACTGGGCTGGGACCGGGACTGGGCTGCGGTAGGGCTGGGGCAGGTGCTGGGCTGGGGCTGGGGCTGGGACTGGGGCTGGGGCCAGGGCTGGGGCCAGGGCTGGTGCTGGGCTGGCTTCTGGGCTGGGCTGGGGCGGGGACTGGAGCCGGGGCTGAGGCTGCGCTGGGGGTTGGGCTGGGCTGGGGCTGGGTCCAGGGCAGGGGCTGGGCAGGGGCTGGGGCTGGGGCTGGGGCTGGGTCCAGGGCAGGGGCTGAGGCTGGGCTGGGGCTGGGGCTGGGGCTGGGGCGGGTCCAGGGCAGGGGCTGGGCTGGGGCCGGGGCTGAGGCTGGGCTGGGTTCTGGGCTGGGCCTGGGACAGGGCTGGGCCCGAGGCTGGGGCAGGGCTGGGGTAGGGCTGGAGCTGGAGCTGGGGCCGGGGCTGTGAGCAGGGCTGGGACTGAGGTTGGGGCCGAGGCTGGGGCTGGGTTGGGGCCAGCGCTGAAGCAGGACTAGGCTGGAGGCTGGGCCTTGGGCAGGGCCTGGGGCTGGGGCTGGGCTGTGGCTGGGGCTGGGGCAGGGCTGGGCTAGGGCTGGGCTGGGGCTGGGGCTGCGGGTGGGGCTTAGTCCAGGGCTGGGACAGGGCTGAGGCTGGGTCCAGGGCTGGGGCTGGGGCTGTGCTGGGGCTGAGGGTGGGGCTGGGGCTGGGGCTGGGGCGGGGCTGGGGACGGGGATGGGGCAGAGCTAGGCTGGAGGCTGGGCCTTGGGCTGGGGCTGGGGCTGGGGCGGGGCTGGGGACGGGGATGGGGCAGAGCTAGGCTGGAGGCTGGGCCTTGGGCTGGGGCCAGGTTGGGGGCAGGCCTGAGCGCTGGGGCCGGGGCTCGGCTGGGGGCAGGGCTGGGGTCGGGACTGGAACCAAGTCAAGGGCAGGGCTGGGGCTGGGGCTGGGTTAGGGCAGAGGCTGGGCTGGGACCAGGACTGGGCTGGGGCTGGGGCTGGGGCTGGGGCTGAGGGCAGGGCTGGGCTAGGGCTGGGCCTGGGCTGAGGGCAGGGCTGGGCTGGGGCTGGGGCTGGGCTGAGGGCAGGGCTGGGCTAGGGCTGGGGCTGGGGCAGGGCTGTGGCTGGGGCTGGGCTTTGGCTGGGGCTGGGCTGGGGCCGAGGGTGGGGCTGGGGCTGGGGCTGGTGCTGGGGCCGGGGCTGGGAGCAGGGCTGGGCTGGGGCGGGGACTGGAGCCAGGGCTGAGGCTGGGCTAGGGTCTGGGCTGGGGACGGGGCTGCGACTGGTGCTGGGTCCAGGACAGGGGCAGGGCTGGTGCCGGGCCTGGGGCTGGGGCAGGGCTGGGGCTGGGGCTGGGGCTGAGGGCAGGGCTGGGCTAGGGCTGGGCCTGGGCTGAGGGCAGGGCTGGGCTGGGGCTGGGGCTGGGCTGTGGCTGGGACTGGGCTGGGGCTGGGGCTGGGCTGGGGCCGAGGCTGGGGCTGGGGCTGGGGCTGGGCTGGGGCTGGGGCGGGGGCCAGGGCTGGGGCTGGGCGGAGGCTGGGGCTGTTCTGGGGCAGGGCTGGGGCTGGGGCTGGGCTGGGGCTGGGGCTGGGGCTGAGGGCAGAGCTGGGCTAGGGCTGGGGCAGGGGCCGGGGCTGGGGACAGGGCTGGGGCAGGTGCTGTGTCCAGGGTGGGGCTGGGGCTGGGCTGGGGCTGGGGCTGGGTCCAGGGCAGGGGCTGGGCTGGGGCTGGTGCTAGGGCTGGGCTGGGGCAGGGCTGGGGCTGGGGCTGGGCTGGGGCCGATGGTGGGGCTGGGGCTGGGGCTGGGCTGGTGCCGAGGGTGTGGCTGGGGCTGGGGCTGGGGCTGGGGCAGGGCGGGGGCTGGAACAGGGCTGGGCTAGGGCTGGGCTGGGGCCGGGGACAGGGCTGGGGCAGGGCTGGGACTGGGCTGGGACCGGGACTGGGCTGCGGTAGGGCTGGGGCAGGTGCTGGGCTGGGGCTAGTCTGGGGCTGGGGCTGGGGCTGGGGCTGGGACTGGGGCTGGGGCCAGGGCTGGGGCCAGGGCTGGTGTTGGGCTGGGTTCTGGGCTGGGCTGGGGCGGGGACTGGAGCCGGGGCTGAGGCTGGGCTTGGGCTGGGCTGGGGCTGGGTCCAGGGCAGGGGCTGGGCTGGGGCTGGGGCTGGGGCTGGGGCTGGGTCCAGGGCAGGGGCTGGGCTGGGGCCGGGGCTGAGGCTGGGCTGGGTTCTGGGCTGGGCCTGGGACAGGGCTGGGCCCGAGGCTGGGGCAGGACTAGGGTAGGGCTGGAGCTGGAGCTGGGGCCGGGGCTGTGAGCAGGGCTGGGACTGAGGTTGGGGCCGGGACTGGGGCTGGGTTGGGGCCAGCGCTGAAGCAGGACTAGACTGGAGGCTGCGCCTTGGGCTGGGGCTGGGCTGGGGGCAGGGCTGGAGCTGGGGCCGGGGCAGGGGTAGGACTGGGGGTGGGACAAGCTTGGGCTAGGGTTGGGGCTGGGGCTGGGGCTGGGGCAGGGCTGGGGGTAGGGATGGGAGTGTGGCTGGGCAGGGGCTGGGCTATGGCCAGGGGTGGGGCTGGGGCTGGGGCTGGGCTGGGACCGAGGGTGGGGCTGGGCTGGGGTCTCGGCTGGGCCTGGGACAGGGCTGCGCCCGAGGCTGGGTTCAGGGCTGGGACTGAGGTTTGGGCCGGGGCTGGGGCTGGGTTGGGGCCGGCGCTGAAGCAGGACTAGGCTGGAGGCTGGGCCTTGGGCTGGGGCTGGGCTGGGGTAGGGCTGGGCTGGGGCTGGGTGCGGTGCAGGGCTGGGGCTGGGGCAGGGCTGCGCTAGGGCTGGGCTAGGGCTGGGGCAGGGGCCGTGGGTTGGGCTGGGCTGGGGGCTGGGCTGGGCCTGGGGCAGGGCTGGGGGCATGGATGGGAGAGGGGCTGGGCAGGGGCCGGGGCTGGGCTGGGGCAGGGGTGGGGCTGGGGATGGGCTGGGGCTGGGGCTGGGGCCGTGGGTGGGGCTGGGCTGGGGGCTGGGCTGGGCCTGGGCTGAGGGCAGGGCTGGGCTAGGTCTGGGGCTGGGGCTGGGTCCAGGGTGGGGATGGGGCTGGGCTGGGGCAGGGCTGGGGCTGGGGCTGGGCTGGGGCCGAGGGTGGGGCTGGGCTGGGGTCTCGGCTGGGCCTGGGGAAGGGCTGGGCCCGAGGCTTGGGCAGGGCTGGAGTAGGGCTGGGGCTGGGTTCGGTGCAGGGCTGGGGCTGGGGCAAGGCGGGGGCTGGAACAGGGCTGGGCTAGGGCTGGGCTGGGGCCGGGGACAGGGCTGGGGCAGGGCTGGGACTGGGCTGGGACTGGGACTGGGCTGCGGTAGGGCTGGGGCAGGTGCTGGGCTGGGGCTGGGGCTGGGACTGGGGCTGGGGCCAGGGCTGGGGCCAGGGCTGGTGCTGGGCTGGCTTCTGGGCTGGGCTGGGGCGGGGACTGGAGCCGGGGCTGAGGCTGCGCTGAGGGTTGGGCTGGGCTGGGGCTGGGTCCAGGGCAGGGGCTGGGCAGGGGCTGGGGCTGGGGCTGGGGCTGGGTCCAGGGCAGGGGCTGGGCTGGGGCCGGGGCTGAGGCTGGGCTGGGTTCTGGGCTGGGCCTGGGACAGGGCTGGGCCCGAGGCTGGGGCAGGGCTGGGGTAGGGCTGGAGCTGGAGCTGGGGCCGGGGCTGTGAGCAGGGCTGGGACTGAGGTTGGGGCCGGGGCTGGGGCTGGGTTGGGGCCAGCGCTGAAGCAGGACTAGGCTGGAGGCTGGGCCTTGGGCAGGGCCTGGGGCTGGGGCTGGGCTGTGGCTGGGGCTGGGGCAGGGCTGGGCTAGGGCTGGGCTGGGGCTGGGGCTGCGGTTGGGGCTTAGTCCAGGGCTGGGACAGGGCTGAGGCTGGGTCCAGGGCTGGGGCTGGGGCTGTGCTGGGGCTGAGGGTGGGGCTGGGGCTGGGGCTGGGGCGGGGCTGGGGACGGGGATGGGGCAGAGCTAGGCTGGAGGCTGGGCCTTGGGCTGGGGCTGGGGCTGGGGCGGGGCTGGGGACGGGGATGGGGCAGAGCTAGGCTGGAGGCTGGGCCTTGGGCTGGGGCCAGGTTGGGGGCAGGCCTGAGCGCTGGGGCCGGGGCTCGGCTGGGGGCAGGGCTGGGGTCGGGACTGGAACCAAGTCAAGGGCAGGGCTGGGGCTGGGGCTGGGTTAGGGCAGAGGCTGGGCTGGGACCAGGACTGGGCTGGGGCTGGGGCTGGGGCTGGGGCTGAGGGCAGGGCTGGGCTAGGGCTGGGCCTGGGCTGAGGGCAGGGCTGGGCTGGGGCTGGGGCTGGGCTGAGGGCAGGGCTGGGCTAGGGCTGGGGCTGGGGCAGGGCTGTGGCTGGGGCTGGGCTTTGGCTGGGGCTGGGCTGGGGCCGAGGGTGGGGCTGGGGCTGGGGCTGGGAGCAGGGCTGGGCTGGGGCGGGGACTGGAGCCAGGGCTGAGGCTGGGCTAGGGTCTGGGCTGGGGACGGGGCTGCGACTGGTGCTGGGTCCAGGACAGGGGCAGGGCTGGTGCCGGGCCTGGGGCTGGGGCAGGGCTGGGGCTGGGGCTGGGGCTGAGGGCAGGGCTGGGCTAGGGCTGGGCCTGGGCTGAGGGCAGGGCTGGGCTGGGGCTGGGGCTGGGCTGTGGCTGGGACTGGGCTGGGGCTGGGGCTGGGCTGGGGCCGAGGCTGGGGCTGGGGCTGGGGCTGGGCTGGGGCTGGGGCGGGGGCCAGGGCTGGGGCTGGGCGGAGGCTGGGGCTGTTCTGGGGCAGGGCTGGGGCTGGGGCTGGGCTGGGGCTGGGGCTGGGGCTGAGGGCAGAGCTGGGCTAGGGCTGGGGCAGGGGCCGGGCCTGGGGACAGGGCTGGGGCAGGTGCTGTGTCCAGGGTGGGGCTGGGGCAGGGCTGGGGCTGGGGCTGGGCTGGGGCCGATGGTGGGGCTGGGGCTGGGGCTGGGCTGGTGCCGAGGGTGTGGCTGGGGCTGGGGCTGGGGCTGGGGCAGGGCGGGGGCTGGAACAGGGCTGGGCTAGGGCTGGGCTGGGGCCGGGGACAGGGCTGGGGCAGGGCTGGGGCAGGTGCTGGGCTGGGGCTGGGGCTGGGGCTGAGGGCAGAGCTGGGCTAGGGCTGGGGCAGGGGCCGGGGCTGGGGACAGGGCTGGGGCAGGTGCTGTGTCCAGGGTGGGGCTGGGGCAGGGCTGGGGCTGGGGCTGGGCTGGGGCCGATGGTGGGGCTGGGGCTGGGGCTGGGCTGGTGCCGAGGGTGTGGCTGGGGCTGGGGCTGGGGCTAGGGCAGGGCGGGGGCTGGAACAGGGCTGGGCTAGGGCTGGGCTGGGACCGGGACTGGGCTGCGGTAGGGCTGGGGCAGGTGCTGGGCTGGGGCTAGTCTGGGGCTGGGGCTGGGGCTGGGACTGGGGCTGGGGCTGGGGCCAGGGCTGGGGCCAGGGCTGGTGCTGGGCTGGGTTCTGGGCTGGGCTGGGGCGGGGACTGGAGCCGGGGCTGAGGCTGGGCTGGGGCTGGGCTGGGGCTGGGTCCAGGGCAGGGGCTGGGCTGGGGCTGGGGCTGGGGCTGGGTCCAGGGCAGGGGCTGGGCTGGGGCCGGGGCTGAGGCTGGGCTGGGTTCTGGGCTGGGCCTGGGACAGGGCTGGGCCCGAGGCTGGGGCAGGGCTAGGGTAGGGCTGGAGCTGGAGCTGGGGCCGGGGCTGTGAGCAGGGCTGGGACTGAGGTTGGGGCCGGGACTGGGGCTGGGTTGGGGCCAGCGCTGAAGCAGGACTAGACTGGAGGCTGCGCCTTGGGCTGGGGCTGGGCTGGGGGCAGGGCTGGAGCTGGGGCCGGGGCAGGGGTAGGACTGGGGGTGGGACAAGCTTGGGCTAGGGTTGGGGCTGGGGCTGGGGCTGGGGCAGGGCTGCGGGTAGGGATGGGAGTGTGGCTGGGCAGGGGCTGGGCTATGGCCAGGGGTGGGGCTGGGGCTGGGGCTGGGCTGGGACCGAGGGTGGGGCTGGGCTGGGGTCTCGGCTGGGCCTGGGACAGGGCTGCGCCCGAGGCTGGGTTCAGGGCTGGGACTGAGGTTTGGGCCGGGGCTGGGGCTGGGTTGGGGCCGGCGCTGAAGCAGGACTAGGCTGGAGGCTGGGCCTTGGGCTGGGGCTGGGCTGGGGTAGGGCTGGGCTGGGGCTGGGTGCGGTGCAGGGCTGGGGCTGGGGCAGGGCTGCGCTAGGGCTGGGCTAGGGCTGGGGCAGGGGCCGTGGGTTGGGCTGGGCTGGGGGCTGGGCTGGGCCTGGGGCAGGGCTGGGGGCATGGATGGGAGAGGGGCTGGGCAGGGGCCGGGGCTGGGCTGGGGCAGGGGTGGGGCTGGGGATGGGCTGGGGCTGGGGCTGGGGCCGTGGGTGGGGCTGGGCTGGGGGCTGGGCTGGGCCTGGGCTGAGGGCAGGGCTGGGCTAGGTCTGGGGCTGGGGCTGGGTCCAGGGTGGGGATGGGGCTGGGCTGGGGCAGGGCTGGGGCTGGGGCTGGGCTGGGGCCGAGGGTGGGGCTGGGCTGGGGTCTCGGCTGGGCCTGGGGAAGGGCTGGGCCCGAGGCTTGGGCAGGGCTGGAGTAGGGCTGGGGCTGGGTTCGGTGCAGGGCTGGGGCTGGGGCAAGGCGGGGGCTGGAACAGGGCTGGGCTAGGGCTGGGCTGGGGCCGGGGACAGGGCTGGGGCAGGGCTGGGACTGGGCTGGGACTGGGACTGGGCTGCGGTAGGGCTGGGGCAGGTGCTGGGCTGGGGCTGGGGCTGGGACTGGGGCTGGGGCCAGGGCTGGGGCCAGGGCTGGTGCTGGGCTGGCTTCTGGGCTGGGCTGGGGCGGGGACTGGAGCCGGGGCTGAGGCTGCGCTGGGGGTTGGGCTGGGCTGGGGCTGGGTCCAGGGCAGGGGCTGGGCAGGGGCTGGGGCTGGGGCTGGGGCTGGGTCCAGGGCAGGGGCTGAGGCTGGGCTGGGGCTGGGGCTGGGGCTGGGGCTGGGTCCAGGGCAGGGGCTGGGCTGGGGCCGGGGCTGAGGCTGGGCTGGGTTCTGGGCTGGGCCTGGGACAGGGCTGGGCCCGAGGCTGGGGCAGGGCTGGGGTAGGGCTGGAGCTGGAGCTGGGGCCGGGGCTGTGAGCAGGGCTGGGACTGAGGTTGGGGCCGGGGCTGGGGCTGGGTTGGGGCCAGCGCTGAAGCAGGACTAGGCTGGAGGCTGGGCCTTGGGCAGGGCCTGGGGCTGGGGCTGGGCTGTGGCTGGGGCTGGGGCAGGGCTGGGCTAGGGCTGGGCTGGGGCTGGGGCTGCGGGTGGGGCTTAGTCCAGGGCTGGGACAGGGCTGAGGCTGGGTCCAGGGCTGGGGCTGGAGCTGTGCTGGGGCTGAGGGTGGGGCTGGGGCTGGGGCGGGGCTGGGGACGGGGATGGGGCAGAGCTAGGCTGGAGGCTGGGCCTTGGGCTGGGGCTGGGGCTGGGGCGGGGCTGGGGACGGGGATGGGGCAGAGCTAGGCTGGAGGCTGGGCCTTGGGCTGGGGCCAGGTTGGGGGCAGGCCTGAGCGCTGGGGCCGGGGCTCGGCTGGGGGCAGGGCTGGGGTCGGGACTGGAACCAAGTCAAGGGCAGGCCTGGGGCTGGGGCTGGGTTAGGGCAGAGGCTGGGCTGGGACCAGGACTGGGCTGGGGCTGGGGCTGGGGCTGAGGGCAGGGCTGGGCTAGGGCTGGGCCTGGGCTGAGGGCAGGGCTGGGCTGGGGCTGGGGCTGGGCTGAGGGCAGGGCTGGGCTAGGGCTGGGGCTGGGGCAGGGCTGTGGCTGGGGCTGGGCTTTGGCTGGGGCTGGGCTGGGGCCGAGGGTGGGGCTGGGGCTGGGGCTGGTGCTGGGGCCGGGGCTGGGAGCAGGGCTGGGCTGGGGCAGGGACTGGAGCCAGGGCTGAGGCTGGGCTAGGGTCTGGGCTGGGGACGGGGGCTGCGACTGGTGCTGGGTCCAGGACAGGGGCAGGGCTGGTGCCGGGCCTGGGGCTGGGGCAGGGCTGGGGCTGGGGCTGGGGCTGAGGGCAGGGCTGGGCTAGGGCTGGGCCTGGGCTGAGGGCAGGGCTGGGCTGGGGCTGGGGCTGGGCTGTGGCTGGGACTGGGCTGGGGCTGGGGCTGGGCTGGGGCCGAGGCTGGGGCTGGGGCTGGGGCTGGGCTGGGGCTGGGGCGGGGGCCAGGGCTGGGGCTGGGCGGAGGCTGGGGCTGTTCTGGGGCAGGGCTGGGGCTGGGGCTGGGCTGGGGCTGGGGCTGGGGCTGAGGGCAGAGCTGGGCTAGGGCTGGGGCAGGGGCCGGGGCTGGGGACAGGGCTGGGGCAGGTGCTGTGTCCAGGGTGGGGCTGGGGCTGGGCTGGGGCTGGGGCAGGGGCCGTGGGTGGGGCTGGGGCTTGGGCTGGGCTGGTGCCGAGGGTGTGGCTGGGGCTGGGGCTGGGGCTGGGGCAGGGCGGGGGCTGGAACAGGGCTGGGCTAGGGCTGGGCTGGGGCCGGGGACAGGGCTGGGGCAGGGCTGGGACTGGGCTGGGACCGGGACTGGGCTGCGGTAGGGCTGGGGCAGGTGCTGGGCTGGGGCTAGTCTGGGGCTGGGGCTGGGGCTGGGACTGGGGCTGGGGCCAGGGCTGGGGCCAGGGCTGGTGCTGGGCTGGGTTCTGGGCTGGGCTGGGGCGGGGACTGGAGCCGGGGCTGAGGCTGGGCTGGGGCTGGGCTGGGGCTGGGGCTGGGGCTGGGTCCAGGGCAGGGGCTGGGCTGGGGCCGGGGCTGAGGCTGGGCTGGGTTCGGGGCTGGGCCTGGGACAGGGCTGGGCCCGAGGCTGGGGCAGGGCTAGGGTAGGGCTGGAGCTGGAGCTGGGGCCGGGGCTGTGAGCAGGGCTGGGACTGAGGTTGGGGCCGGGGCTGGGGCTGGGTTGGGGCCAGCGCTGAAGCAGGACTAGACTGGAGGCTGCGCCTTGGGCTGGGGCTGGGCTGGGGGCAGGGCTGGAGCTGGGGCCGGGGCAGGGGTAGGACTGGGGGTGGGACAAGCTTGGGCTAGGGTTGGGGCTGGGGCTGGGGCTGGGGCAGGGCTGGGGGTAGGGATGGGAGTGTGGCTGGGCAGGGGCTGGGCTATGGCCGGGGGTGGGGCTGGGGCTGGGGCTGGGCTGTAGCTGAGGGTGGGGCTGGGGCTGGGGCCGGGGCTGAGGCTGGGCTGGGTTCTGGGCTGGGCCTGGGGCAGGGCTGGGCCCGAGGCTGGGGCAGGGGTGGGACTGGTGCTGGGTCCAGGACAGGGGCTGGGCTGTGGCTGGGCTGTGGCTGGGGCTGGGGCTGGGGCAGGGCTGGGGGTAGGGATGGGAGTGGGGCTGGGCAGGGGCTGGGCTGGGGCTGGTCTGGTGCTGGGGCTGGGACTGGGGCTGGGGCCAGGTCTGGGGCCAGGGCTGGTGCTGGACTGGGTTCTGGGCTGGGCTGGGGCGGGGACTGGTGCCGGGGCTGAGGCTGGGCCGGGGCAGGGATGGGGCTGGGGCTGGGACTGAGGGCAGGGCTGGGTTAGGGCTGGGGCTTTGTCCAGGGCAGGGGCTGGGCTGGGGCTGGGGCTGGGCCGGGGCTGGGGCTGGGGCTGAGGTCAGGGCTGGGTTAGGGCTGGGGCTGTGTCCAGGGCAGGGGCTGGGCTGGGGCTGGGGCTGGGCTGGCACAGGGCTGGGGCTGGGGCTGGGGCTGGGGCTGGGCTGGGGCTGGGCCGGGGGCCAGGGCTGGGGCTGGGCGGAGGCTGGGGCTGTTCTGGGGCAGGGCTGGGGCTGGGGCTGGGCTGGGGCTGGGGCTGGGGCTGGGGCTGAGGGCAGGGCTGGGCTAGGGCTGGGGCTGGGGCAGGGGCCGGGGCTGGGGACAGGGCTGGTGCTGGGCTGGGTTCTGGGCAGGGCTGGGGACTGGAGCCGAGGCTGAGGCTGGGCTAGGGTCTAGGCTGGGACCGGGGCTGCGACTGGGGCTGGGTCCAGGGCAGGAGCTGGGCTGTGGCTGGGCTGGGCCGGGGCCGGGCTGGGGCTGGGCTGTGGCTGAGGGCAGGGCAGGGCTGGGGCCGAGGCTGAGGCTGGGCTGGGTTCTGGGCTGGGCCTGGGACAGGGCTGGGCCCGAGGCTGGGTTCAGGGCTGGGACTGAGGTTGGGGCCATGGCTGGGGCTGGGTTGGGGCCGGCGCTGAAGCAGGACTAGGCTGGAGGCTGGGCCTTGGGCTGGGGCTGGGCTGGGGTAGGGCTGGGGCTGGGGCCGGGGCTAGGGCTGGGTTCGGTGCAGGGCTGGGACTGGGGCAGGGCTGCGCTAGGGCTGGGCTGGGGCTGGGGCAGGGGCCGTGGGTGGGGCTGGGCTGGGGACTGGGCTGGGCCTGGGGCAGGGCTGGGGGCAGGGATGGGAGAGGGGCTGGGCAGGGGCCGGGGCTGGGCTGGGGCAGGGGTGGGGCTGGGGCTGGGCTGGGGCTGGGTCCAGGGCAGGGGCTGGGCTGGGGCTGGGCTGGGGCTGGGGCTGGGTTCGGTGCAGGGCTGGGGCTGGGGCAGGGCTGGGCTAGGGCTGGGCTGGGGCTGGGGCTGGGTCCGTGGGTGGGGCTGGGCTGGGGGCTGGGCTGGGCCTGGGCTGAGGGCAGGGCTGGGCTAGGGCTGGGGCTGGGGCTGGGTCCAGGGTGGGGATGGGGCTGGGCTGGGGCAGAGCTGGGGCTGGGGCTGGGCTGGGACCGAGGGTGGGGCTGGGCTGGGGTCTCGGCTGGGCCTGGGACAGGGCTGCGCCCGAGGCTGGGTTCAGGGCTGGGACTGAGGTTTGGGCCGGGGCTGGGGCTGGGTTGGGGCCGGCGCTGAAGCAGGACTAGGCTGGAGGCTGGGCCTTGGGCTGGGGCTGGGCTGGGGTAGGGCTGGGCTGGGGCTGGGTGCGGTGCAGGGCTGGGGCTGGGGCAGGGCTGCGCTAGGGCTGGGCTGGGGCTGGGGCAGGGGCCGTGGGTTGGGCTGGGCTGGGGGCTGGGCTGGGCCTGGGGCAGGGCTGGGGGCATGGATGGGAGAGGGGCTGGGCAGGGGCCGGGACTGGGCTGGGGCAGGGGTGGGGCTGGGGATGGGCTGGGGCTGGGTCCAGGGCAGGGGCTGGGCTGGGGCTGGGCTGGGGCTGGGGCTGGGTTCGGTGCAGGGCTGGGGCTGGGGCAGGGCTGGGCTAGGGCTGGGCTGGGGCTGGGGCTGGGGCCGTGGGTGGGGCTGGGCTGGGGGCTGGGCTGGGCCTGGGCTGAGGGCAGGGCTGGGCTAGGTCTGGGGCTGGGGCTGGGTCCAGGGTGGGGATGGGGCTGGGCTGGGGCAGGGCTGGGGCTGGGGCTGGGCTGGGGCCGAGGGTGGGGCTGGGCTGGGGTCTCGGCTGGGCCTGGGGAAGGGCTGGGCCCGAGGCTTGGGCAGGGCTGGAGTAGGGCTGGGGCTGGGTTCGGTGCAGGGCTGGGGCTGGGGCAAGGCGGGGGCTGGAACAGGCCTGGGCTAGGGCTGGGCTGGGGCCGGGGACAGGGCTGGGGCAGGGCTGGGACTGGGCTGGGACTGGGACTGGGCTGCGGTAGGGCTGGGGCAGGTGCTGGGCTGGGGCTGGTCTGGGGCTGGGGCTGGGGCTGGGACTGGGGCTGGGGCCAGGGCTGGGGCCAGGGCTGGTGCTGGGCTGGGTTCTGGGCTGGGCTGGGGTGGGGACTGGAGCCGGGGCTGAGGCTGGGCTGGGGCTTGGGCTGGGCTGGGGCTGGGTCCAGGGCAGGGGCTGGGCTGGGGCTGGGTCCAGGGCTGGGGCTGGGTCCAGGGCAGGGGCTGAGGCTGGGCTGGGGCTGGGGCTGGGTCCAGGGCAGGGGCTGGGCTGGGGCCGGGGCTGAGGCTGGGCTGGGTTCTGGGCTGGGCCTGGGACAGGGCTGGGCCCGAGGCTGGGGCAGGGGTGGGACTGGTGCTGGGTCCAGGACAGGGGCTGGGCTGTGGCTGGGCTGTGGCTGGGGCTGGGGCTGGGCTGGGGGTAGGGATGGGAGTGGGGCTGGGCAGGGGCTGGGCTGGGGCTGGTCTGGTGCTGGGGCTGGGACTGGGGCTGGGGCCAGGTCTGGGGCCAGGGCTGGTGCTGGACTGGGTTCTGGGCTGGGCTGGGGCGGGGACTGGTGCCGGGGCTGAGGCTGGGCCGGGGCAGGGATGGGGCTGGGGCTGGGACTGAGGGCAGGGCTGGGTTAGGGCTGGGGCTTTGTCCAGGGCAGGGACTGGGCTGGGGCTGGGGCTGGGCCGGGGCTGGGGCTGGGGCTGAGGTCAGGGCTGGGTTAGGGCTGGGGCTGTGTCCAGGGCAGGGGCTGGGCTGGGGCTGGGGCTGGGGCTGGGCTGGGGCAGGGCCGGGGGCCAGGGCTGGGGCTGGGCGGAGGCTGGGGCTGTTCTGGGGCAGGGCTGGGGCTGGGGCTGGGCTGGGGCTGGGGCTGGGGCTGAGGGCAGGGCTGGGCTAGGGCTGGGGCTGGGGCAGGGGCCGGGGCTGGGGACAGGGCTGGTGCTGGGCTGGGTTCTGGGCAGGGCTGGGGACTGGAGCCGAGGCTGAGGCTGGGCTAGGGTCTAGGCTGGGACCGGGGCTGCGACTGGGGCTGGGTCCAGGGCAGGAGCTGGGCTGTGGCTGGGCTGGGCCGGGGCCGGGCTGGGGCTGGGCTGTGGCTGAGGGCAGGGCAGGGCTGGGGCCGAGGCTGAGGCTGGGCTGGGTTCTGGGCTGGGCCTGGGACAGGGCTGGGCCCGAGGCTGGGTTCAGGGCTGGGACTGAGGTTGGGGCCATGGCTGGGGCTGGGTTGGGGCCGGCGCTGAAGCAGGACTAGGCTGGAGGCTGGGCCTTGGGCTGGGGCTGGGCTGGGGTAGGGCTGGGGCTGGGGCCGGGGCTAGGGCTGGGTTCGGTGCAGGGCTGGGACTGGGGCAGGGCTGCGCTAGGGCTGGGCTGGGGCTGGGGCAGGGGCCGTGGGTGGGGCTGGGGCTTGGGCTGGGCTGGTGCCGAGGGTGTGGCTGGGGCTGGGGCTGGGGCTGGGGCAGGGCGGGGGCTGGAACAGGGCTGGGCTAGGGCTGGGCTGGGGCCGGGGACAGGGCTGGGGCAGGGCTGGGACTGGGCTGGGACCGGGACTGGGCTGCGGTAGGGCTGGGGCAGGTGCTGGGCTGGGGCTAGTCTGGGGCTGGGGCTGGGGCTGGGACTGGGGCTGGGGCCAGGGCTGGGGCCAGGGCTGGTGCTGGGCTGGGTTCTGGGCTGGGCTGGGGCGGGGACTGGAGCCGGGGCTGAGGCTGGGCTGGGGCTGGGCTGGGGCTGGGTCCAGGGCAGGGGCTGGGCTGGGGCTGGGGCTGGGGCTGGGTCCAGGGCAGGGTCTGGGCTGGGGCCGGGGCTGAGGCTGGGCTGGGTTCTGGGCTGGGCCTGGGACAGGGCTGGGCCCGAGGCTGGGGCAGGGCTAGGGTAGGGCTGGAGCTGGAGCTGGGGCCGGGGCTGTGAGCAGGGCTGGGACTGAGGTTGGGGCCGGGGCTGGGGCTGGGTTGGGGCCAGCGCTGAAGCAGGACTAGACTGGAGGCTGCGCCTTGGGCTGGGGCTGGGCTGGGGGCAGGGCTGGAGCTGGGGCCGGGGCAGGGGTAGGACTGGGGGTGGGACAAGCTTGGGCTAGGGTTGGGGCTGGGGCTGGGGCTGGGGCAGGGCTGGGGGTAGGGATGGGAGTGTGGCTGGGCAGGGGCTGGGCTATGGCCGGGGGTGGGGCTGGGGCTGGGGCTGGGCTGTAGCTGAGGGTGGGGCTGGGGCTGGGGCCGGGGCTGAGGCTGGGCTGGGTTCTGGGCTGGGCCTGGGGCAGGGCTGGGCCCGAGGCTGGGGCAGGGGTGGGACTGGTGCTGGGTCCAGGACAGGGGCTGGGCTGTGGCTGGGCTGTGGCTGGGGCTGGGGCTGGGCTGGGGGTAGGGATGGGAGTGGGGCTGGGCAGGGGCTGGGCTGGGGCTGGTCTGGTGCTGGGGCTGGGACTGGGGCTGGGGCCAGGTCTGGGGCCAGGGCTGGTGCTGGACTGGGTTCTGGGCTGGGCTGGGGCGGGGACTGGTGCCGGGGCTGAGGCTGGGCCGGGGCAGGGATGGGGCTGGGGCTGGGACTGAGGGCAGGGCTGGGTTAGGGCTGGGGCTTTGTCCAGGGCAGGGACTGGGCTGGGGCTGGGGCTGGGCCGGGGCTGGGGCTGGGGCTGAGGTCAGGGCTGGGTTAGGGCTGGGGCTGTGTCCAGGGCAGGGGCTGGGCTGGGGCTGGGGCTGGGCTGGCACAGGGCTGGGGCTGGGGCTGGGGCTGGGGCTGGGCTGGGGCAGGGCCGGGGGCCAGGGCTGGGGCTGGGCGGAGGCTGGGGCTGTTCTGGGGCAGGGCTGGGGCTGGGGCTGGGCTGGGGCTGGGGCTGGGGCTGAGGGCAGGGCTGGGCTAGGGCTGGGGCTGGGGCAGGGGCCGGGGCTGGGGACAGGGCTGGTGCTGGGCTGGGTTCTGGGCAGGGCTGGGGACTGGAGCCGAGGCTGAGGCTGGGCTAGGGTCTAGGCTGGGACCGGGGGCTGCGACTGGGGCTGGGTCCAGGGCAGGAGCTGGGCTGTGGCTGGGCTGGGCCGGGGCGGGGCTGGGGCTGGGCTGTGGCTGAGGGCAGGGCAGGGCTGGGGCCGAGGCTGAGGCTGGGCTGGGTTCTGGGCTGGGCCTGGGACAGGGCTGGGCCCGAGGCTGGGGCAGGGCTGGGACTGAGGTTGGGGCCATGGCTGGGGCTGGGTTGGGGCCGGCGCTGAAGCAGGACTAGGCTGGAGGCTGGGCCTTGGGCTGGGGCTGGGCTGGGGTAGGGCTGGGGCTGGGGCCGGGGCTAGGGCTGGGTTCGGTGCAGGGCTGGGACTGGGGCAGGGCTGCGCTAGGGCTGGGCTGGGGCTGGGGCAGGGGCCGTGGGTGGGGCTGGGCTGGGGACTGGGCTGGGCCTGGGACAGGGCTGGGGGCAGGGATGGGAGAGGGGCTGGGCAGGGGCCTTGGCTGGGCTGGGGCAGGGGTGGGGCTGGGGCTGGGCTGGGGCTGGGGCTGGGTTCGGTGCAGGGCTGGGGCTGGGGCAGGGCTGGGCTAGGGCTGGGCTGGGGCTGGGGCTGGGTCCGTGGGTGGGGCTGGGCTGGGGGCTGGGCTGGGCCTGGGCTGAGGGCAGGGCTGGGCTAGGGCTGGGGCTGGGGCTGGGTCCAGGGTGGGGATGGGGCTGGGCTGGGGCAGGGCTGGGGCTGGGGCTGGGCTGGGACCGAGGGTGGGGCTGGGCTGGGGTCTCGGCTGGGCCTGGGACAGGGCTGCGCCCGAGGCTGGGTTCAGGGCTGGGACTGAGGTTTGGGCCGGGGCTGGGGCTGGGTTGGGGCCGGCGCTGAAGCAGGACTAGGCTGGAGGCTGGGCCTTGGGCTGGGGCTGGGCTGGGGTAGGGCTGGGCTGGGGCTGGGTGCGGTGCAGGGCTGGGGCTGGGGCAGGGCTGCGCTAGGGCTGGGCTGGGGCTGGGGCAGGGGCCGTGGGTTGGGCTGGGCTGGGGGCTGGGCTGGGCCTGGGACAGGGCTGGGCCCGAGGCTGGGGCAGGGCTGGAGTAGGGCTGGGGCTGGGTTCGGTGCAGGGCTGGGGCTGGGGCAAGGCGGGGGCTGGAACAGGGCTGGGCTAGGGCTGGGCTGGGGCCGGGGACAGGGCTGGGGCAGGGCTGGGACTGGGCTGGGACTGGGACTGGGCTGCGGTAGGGCTGGGGCAGGTGCTGGTCTGGGGCTGGTCTGGGGCTGGGGCTGGGGCTGGGACTGGGGCTGGGGCCAGGGCTGGGGCCAGGGCTGGTGCTGGGCTGGGTTCTGGGCTGGGCTGGGGCGGGGACTGGAGCCGGGGCTGAGGCTGGGCTGGGGCTTGGGCTGGGCTGGGGCTGGGTCCAGGGCAGGGGCTGGGCTGGGGCTGGGGCTGGGGCTGGGGCTGGGTCAAGGGCAGGGGCTGAGGCTGGGCTGTGGCTGGGGCTGGGGCTGGGGCTGGGTCCAGGGCAGGGGCTGGGCTGGGGCCGGGGCTGAGGCTGGGCTGGGTTCTGGGCTGGGCCTGGGACAGGGCTGGGTCGAGGCTGGGGCAGGGCTGGGGTAGGGCTGGAGCTGGAGCTGGGGCCGGGGCTGTGAGCAGGGCTGGGACTGAGGTTGGGGCCGGGGCTGGGGCTGGGTTGGGGCCAGCGCTGAAGCAGGACTAGGCTGGAGGCTGGGCCTTGGGCTGGGCCTGGGGCTGGGGCTGGGCTGTGGCTGGGGCTGGGGCAGGGCTGGGCTAGGGCTGGGCTGGGGCTGGGGCTGCGGGTGGGGCTTAGTCCAAGGCTGGGACAGGGCTGAGGCTGGGTCCAGGGCTGGGGCTGGGGCTGCGCTGGGGCTGAGGGTGGGGCTGGGGCTGGGGCTGGGGCGGGGCTGGGGACGGGGATGGGGCAGAGCTAGGCTGGAGGCTGGGCCTTGGGCTGGGGCCAGGTTGGGGGCAGGCCTGAGCGCTGGGGCCGGGGCTCGGCTGGGGGCAGGGCTGGGGTCGGGACTGGAACCAAGTCAAGGGCAGGGCTGGGGCTGGGGCTGGGTTAGGGCAGAGGCTGGGCTGGGACCAGGACTGGGCTGGGGCTGGGGCTGGGGCTGAGGGCAGGGCTGGGCTAGGGCTGGGCCTGGGCTGAGGGCAGGGCTGGGCTGGGGCTGGGGCTGGGCTGAGGGCAGGGCTGGGCTAGGGCTGGGGCTGGGGCAGGGCTGTGGCTGGGGCTGGGCTTTGGCTGGGGCTGGGCTGGGGCCGAGGGTGGGGCTGGGGCTGGGGCTGGGGCTGGTGCTGGGGCCGGGGCTGGGAGCAGGGCTGGGCTGGGGCGGGGACTGGAGCCAGGGCTGAGGCTGGGCTAGGGTCTGGGCTGGGGACGGGGCTGCGACTGGTGCTGGGTCCAGGACAGGGGCAGGGCTGGTGCCGGGCCTGGGGCTGGGGCAGGGCTGGGGCTGGGGCTGGGGCTGAGGGCAGGGCTGGGCTAGGGCTGGGCCTGGGCTGAGGGCAGGGCTGGGCTGTGGCTGGGGCTGGGCTGTGGCTGGGGCTGGGCTGGGGCTGGGGCAGGGCTGGGGCTGGGGCTGGGCTGGGGCTGGGGCTGTGGCTGAGGGCAGGGCTGGGCTGGGGCTGGGGCTGGGGCTGGGGCTGAGGGCAGGGCTGGGCTAGGGCTGGGCCTGGGCTGAGGGCAGGGCTGGGCTGGGGCTGGGGCTGGGCTGAGGGCAGGGCTGGGCTAGGGCTGGGGCTGGGGCAGGGCTGTGGCTGGGGCTGGGCTTTGGCTGGGGCTGGGCTGGGGCCGAGGGTGGGGCTGGGCCTGGGGCTGGTGCTGGGGCCGGGGCTGGGAGCAGGGCTGGGCTGGGGCGGGGACTGGAGCCAGGGCTGAGGCTGGGCTAGGGTCTGGGCTGGGGACGGGGCTGCGACTGGTGCTGGGTCCAGGACAGGGGCAGGGCTGGTGCCGGGCCTGGGGCTGGGGCAGGGCTGGGGCTGGGGCTGGGGCTGAGGGCAGGGCTGGGCTAGGGCTGGGCCTGGGCTGAGGGCAGGGCTGGGCTGGGGCTGGGGCTGGGCTGGGGCTGGGGTGGGGGCCAGGGCTGGGGCTGGGCGGAGGCTGGGGCTGTTCTGGGGCAGGGCTGGGGCTGGGGCTGGGCTGGGGCTGGGGCTGGGGCTGAGGGCAGAGCTGGGCTAGGGCTGGGGCAGGGGCCGGGGCTGGGGACAGGGCTGGGGCTGGTGCTGGGTCCAGGGTGGGGCTGGGGCTGGGCTGGGGCTGGGGCTGGGTCCAGGGCAGGGGCTGGGCAGGGGCTGGTGCTAGGGCTGGGCTGGGGCAGGGCTGGGGCTGGGGCTGGGCTGGGGCCGATGGTGGGGCTGGGGCTGGGGCTGGGCTGGTGCCGAGGGTGTGGCTGGGGCTGGGGCTGGGGCTGGGGCAGGGCGGGGGCTGGAACAGGGCTGGGGTAGGGCTGGGCTGGGGCCGGGGACAGGGCTGGGGCAGGGCTGGGGCTGGGCTGGGACCGGGACTGGGCTGCGGTAGGGCTGGGGCAGGTGCTGGGCTGGGGCTAGTCTGGGGCTGGGGCTGGGGCTGGGGCTGGGACTGGGGCTGGGGCCAGGGCTGGGGCCAGGGCTGGTGCTGGGCTGGGTTCTGGGCTGGGCTGGGGCGGGGACTGGAGCCGGGGCTGAGGCTGGGCTAGGGCTGGGCTGGGGCTGGGTCCAGGGCAGGGGCTGGGCTGGGGCTGGGGCTGGGGCTGGGTCCAGGGCAGGGGCTGGGCTGGGGCCGGGGCTGAGGCTGGGCTGGGTTCTGGGCTGGGCCTGGGACAGGGCTGGGCCCGAGGCTGGGGCAGGGCTGGGACTGGTGCTGGGTCCAGGACAGGGGCTGGGCTGTGGCTGGGCTGGGCCGGGGCGGGGCTGGGGCTGGGCTGTGGCTGAGGGCAGGGCTGGGCTGGGGCTGGGGCTGGGTTGAGGGCAGGGCTGGTCTAGGTCTTGGGCGGGGGCAGGGCTGGGGCCGAGGCTGAGGCTGGGCTGGGTTCTGGGCTGGGCCTGGGACAGGGCTGGGCCCGAGGCTGGGGCAGGGCTGGGACTGAGGTTGGGGCCGGGGCTGGGGCTGGGTTGGGGCCGGCGCTGAAGCAGGACTAGGCTGGAGGCTGGGCCTTGGGCTGGGGCAGGGCTGTAGTAGGGCTGGAGCCGGGGCTGAGGCTGGGCTAGGGTCTGGGCTGTGGCTGGGGCTGCAACTGGGGCTGGGTCCGGGGCTGGGGCTGGGCTGTGGCTGGGGCTGGGCTGGGGCAGGGCTGGGGTAGGGCTGGAGAAGGGGCTGGGGCCGGGGCTGGGAGCAGGGCTGGGCTGGGGCGGGGGACTGGGGCACGGGCCGGGGGCTGGGGCTGGGTTCGGTGCAGGGCTGGGGCTGGGGCAGGGCTGGGCTATGGGTGGGCTGGGGCCGGGGCTGGGGTGTGGGTGGGACTGGGCTGGGGGCTGGGCTGTACCTGGGCTGAGAGCAGGGCTGGGCTAGGTCTGGGGCTGGGGCAGGGTTGGGCCCGAGGCTGGGGCAGGGCTGGGGTAGGGCTGGTGCTGGGCTGGGTTCTGGGCTGGGCTGGGGCGGGGACTGGAGCCGGGGCTGGTGCTGGGGCCGGGGCTGGGAGCAGGGCTGGGCTGGGGCAGGGCTGTGGCTGGGGCAGGGCTGGGGCCGGGGATGGGGCTGGGGCTGGGGCTGGGGCGGGCACTGGGAGAGGTCTGGGGCTGGGGCTGGGTCCAGGGCTGGTGCTGGGTGGTGGCTGGGGCTGGGCTGGGGGCAGAGATGGGGATGGGGCTGGGGCTGGGCTGGGGCTGGTGGAACGGATGGGGCTGTGGCTGAGGCTGGGGCTGGGTCCAGGGCTGGTGCTGGGCGGTTTCTGGGGCTGGGCTGGGGGCAGAGATGGGGATGGGGCTGGGCTGGGGCTGGGGGAACGGATGGGGCTGTGGCTGGGGCTGGGGCTGGGTCCCGGGCAGGGGCTGGGCTGGGGCTAGGGCCAGGCTGGGGCAGGGCTGGGGCTGGGCTGGGGCTGGGCTGGGGCTGGGACTGGGTCCAGGGCAGGGGCTGGACTGGGCCTGTGGCTGGGCTGGGGCAGGGGCTGGGGCCGGGGGTGGGGCTGGGGCTGGGTCTGGGGCGGGGACTGGGACAGGACTGGGGATGGGGCTGGGTCCAGGGCTGTGGCTGGGCTGTGGCTGGGTCCAGGGCAGGGGCTGGGCTGGGGCTGAGGCTGGGTCCAGGGTGGGGCTGGGGCTGGGGCTGGGGCTGGACTGGGGCCGGGCTGGGAATGGGTCCAGGGCTGTGGCTGGGCTGCGGTGGGGTTGGGCTGGGGCAGGGCTGGGGCTGGGTCCAGGGCAGGGGCTGGGCTGTGCCTAGGGCAGGATTGTGGCAGGGCTGGGGCTGGGGCTGGAGCTGGGCTGGGGCTGAGGATGAGGCTGGGGCTGGGCTAGGTCTGGGCTGGGGCCGGGGCTGCAACTGGGGCTTGGTCCAGGACTGGGGCTGGGCTGCGGTGGGGTTGGGCTGGGGCTGGGCTGGGGCTGGGTCCAGGGCAGGGGCTGGGCTGTGCCTAGGGCAGGGTTGTGGCAGGGCTGGGGCTGGGGCTGGAGCTGGGCTGGGGCTGAGGATGAGGCTGGGGCTGGGCTAGGTCTGGGCTGGGGCCGGGGCTGCAACTGGGGCTTGGTCCAGGACTGGGGCTGGGCTGCGGTGGGATTGGGCTGGGGCAGGGCTGGGGCTGAGGCTGGGGCTGGGCTGGGGCTGGGTCCAGGGCAGGGGCTGGGCTGTGCCTGGGGCAGGGCTGTGGCAGGGCTGGGGCTGGGGCTGGGGCTGGGCTGGGGCCGAGGGTGGGGCTGGGGCTGGGGCTGGGGACAGGGCTGGGGCCAGAGCTTGGGCAGGGCTGGGGCCGGGCTGGGGCTGGGTTCGGTGCAGGGCTGGGGCTGGGGCAGGGTGGGGCCTGGGGCAGGGGCTGGGCTGGGGCTGGGGCTGGGCCGGGGCAGGGCTGGGGCTGGGGCAGGGTGGGGCCTGGGGCAGGGGCTGGGCTGGGGCTGGGGCTGGGCCGGGGCAGGGCTGGTGCTGGGGCAGGGCTGGGGCTGTGGCTGGGCTGTGGCTGGAGCTGGGCTGGGGCCAGGGATGGGGCCGTGAGTGGGGCTTGGCTGGGGCTGGGGCTGGAACCAGGGCTGGGGCAGGGCTGAGGTCAGGCCTGGGGCTGCGGCTGGGGCAGGGCTGGGGCTAGGCTGTGGCTGGGGCTGGGCTGAGGGCAGGGCTGGGGCTGGGGGCTGGGATTGGGCAGGACTGGGACTGGGGCAGGCGCACGGGCCGAGGCTGGGGACAGGGCTAGGGCTGGGGCTGGGCTGGGACCGGGACTGGGCTGCGGTAGGGCTGGGGCAGGTGCTGGGCTGGGGCTAGTCTGGGGCTGGGGCTGGGGCTGGGGCTGGGGCTGGGGCTGGGGCTGGGGCTGGGACTGGGGCTGGGGCCAGGGCTGGGGCCAGGGCTGGTGCTGGGCTGGGTTCTGGGCTGGGCTGGGGCGGGGACTGGAGCCGGGGCTGAGGCTGGGCTAGGGCTGGGCTGGGGCTGGGTCCAGGGCAGGGGCTGGGCTGGGGCTGGGGCTGGGGCTGGGTCCAGGGCAGGGGCTGGGCTGGGGCCGGGGGCTGAGGCTGGGCTGGGTTCTGGGCTGGGCCTGGGACAGGGCTGGGCCCGAGGCTGGGGCAGGGCTGGGACTGGTGCTGGGTCCAGGACAGGGGCTGGGCTGTGGCTGGGCTGGGCCGGGGCGGGGCTGGGGCTGGGCTGTGGCTGAGGGCAGGGCTGGGCTGGGGCTGGGGCTGGGTTGAGGGCAGGGCTGGTCTAGGTCTTGGGCGGGGGCAGGGCTGGGGCCGAGGCTGAGGCTGGGCTGGGTTCTGGGCTGGGCCTGGGACAGGGCTGGGCCCGAGGCTGGGGCAGGGCTGGGACTGAGGTTGGGGCCGGGGCTGGGGCTGGGTTGGGGCCGGCGCTGAAGCAGGACTAGGCTGGAGGCTGGGCCTTGGGCTGGGGCAGGGCTGTAGTAGGGCTGGAGCCGGGGCTGAGGCTGGGCTAGGGTCTGGGCTGTGGCTGGGGCTGCAACTGGGGCTGGGTCCGGGGCTGGGGCTGGGCTGTGGCTGGGGCTGGGCTGGGGCAGGGCTGGGGTAGGGCTGGAGAAGGGGCTGGGGCCGGGGCTGGGAGCAGGGCTGGGCTGGGGCGGGGGACTGGGGCACGGGCCGGGGCTGGGGCTGGGTTCGGTGCAGGGCTGGGGCTGGGGGCAGGGCTGGGCTATGGGTGGGCTGGGGCCGGGGCTGGGGTGTGGGTGGGACTGGGCTGGGGGCTGGGCTGTACCTGGGCTGAGAGCAGGGCTGGGCTAGGTCTGGGGCTGGGGCAGGGTTGGGCCCGAGGCTGGGGCAGGGCTGGGGTAGGGCTGGTGCTGGGCTGGGTTCTGGGCTGGGCTGGGGCGGGGACTGGAGCCGGGGCTGGTGCTGGGGCCGGGGCTGGGAGCAGGGCTGGGCTGGGGCAGGGCTGTGGCTGGGGCAGGGCTGGGGCCGGGGATGGGGCTGGGGCTGGGGCTGGGGCGGGCACTGGGAGAGGTCTGGGGCTGGGGCTGGGTCCAGGGCTGGTGCTGGGTGGTGGCTGGGGCTGGGCTGGGGGCAGAGATGGGGATGGGGCTGGGGCTGGGCTGGGGCTGGTGGAACGGATGGGGCTGTGGCTGAGGCTGGGGCTGGGTCCAGGGCTGGTGCTGGGCGGTTTCTGGGGCTGGGCTGGGGGCAGAGATGGGGATGGGGCTGGGCTGGGGCTGGGGGAACGGATGGGGCTGTGGCTGGGGCTGGGGCTGGGTCCCGGGCAGGGGCTGGGCTGGGGCTAGGGCCAGGCTGGGGCAGGGCTGGGGCTGGGCTGGGGCTGGGCTGGGGCTGGGACTGGGTCCAGGGCAGGGGCTGGACTGGGCCTGTGGCTGGGCTGGGGCAGGGGCTGGGGCCGGGGGTGGGGCTGGGGCTGGGTCTGGGGCGGGGACTGGGACAGGACTGGGGATGGGGCTGGGTCCAGGGCTGTGGCTGGGCTGTGGCTGGGTCCAGGGCAGGGGCTGGGCTGGGGCTGAGGCTGGGTCCAGGGTGGGGCTGGGGCTGGGGCTGGGGCTGGACTGGGGCCGGGCTGGGAATGGGTCCAGGGCTGTGGCTGGGCTGCGGTGGGGTTGGGCTGGGGCAGGGCTGGGGCTGGGTCCAGGGCAGGGGCTGGGCTGTGCCTAGGGCAGGATTGTGGCAGGGCTGGGGCTGGGGCTGGAGCTGGGCTGGGGCTGAGGATGAGGCTGGGGCTGGGCTAGGTCTGGGCTGGGGCCGGGGCTGCAACTGGGGCTTGGTCCAGGACTGGGGCTGGGCTGCGGTGGGGTTGGGCTGGGGCTGGGCTGGGGCTGGGTCCAGGGCAGGGGCTGGGCTGTGCCTAGGGCAGGGTTGTGGCAGGGCTGGGGCTGGGGCTGGAGCTGGGCTGGGGCTGAGGATGAGGCTGGGGCTGGGCTAGGTCTGGGCTGGGGCCGGGGCTGCAACTGGGGCTTGGTCCAGGACTGGGGCTGGGCTGCGGTGGGGTTGGGCTGGGGCTGGGCTGGGGCTGGGTCCAGGGCAGGGGCTGGGCTGTGCCTAGGGCAGGGTTGTGGCAGGGCTGGGGCTGGGGCTGGAGCTGGGCTGGGGCTGAGGATGAGGCTGGGGCTGGGCTAGGTCTGGGCTGGGGCCGGGGCTGCAACTGGGGCTTGGTCCAGGACTGGGGCTGGGCTGCGGTGGGATTGGGCTGGGGCAGGGCTGGAGCTGAGGCTGGGGCTGGGCTGGGGCTGGGTCCAGGGCAGGGGCTGGGCTGTGCCTGGGGCAGGGCTGTGGCAGGGCTGGGGCTGGGGCTGGGGCTGGGCTGGGGCCGAGGGTGGGGCTGGGGCTGGGGCTGGGGACAGGGCTGGGGCCAGAGCTTGGGCAGGGCTGGGGCCGGGCTGGGGCTGGGTTCGGTGCAGGGCTGGGGCTGGGGCAGGGTGGGGCCTGGGGCAGGGGCTGGGCTGGGGCTGGGGCTGGGCCGGGGCAGGGCTGGGGCTGGGGCAGGGTGGGGCCTGGGGCAGGGGCTGGGCTGGGGCTGGGGCTGGGCCGGGGCAGGGCTGGTGCTGGGGCAGGGCTGGGGCTGTGGCTGGGCTGTGGCTGGAGCTGGGCTGGGGCCAGGGATGGGGCCGTGAGTGGGGCTTGGCTGGGGCTGGGGCTGGAACCAGGGCTGGGGCAGGGCTGAGGTCAGGCCTGGGGCTGCGGCTGGGGCAGGGCTGGGGCTAGGCTGTGGCTGGGGCTGGGCTGAGGGCAGGGCTGGGGCTGGGGGCTGGGATTGGGCAGGACTGGGACTGGGGCAGGCGCACGGGCCGAGGCTGGGGACAGGGCTAGGGCTGGGGCTAGGGCAGGGCTGGGGCCAGGCTGGGGCTGGGTTTGGCTCAGGGCTGGGGCTTGGTCCAGGGCTGGGGCTGGGCTGAGGGCACGGCTGGGCTAGGCCTGGGGCTGGGTCAGGGCTAGGTTAGGGCTGGGCTGAGGCCGGGGCTGGGTCCGGGCCTAGGGCTGGGCTGAGGGCAGGGCTGGGCAAGGGCTGGGGCTGGGTCAGGGCTGGGCTAGGGCTGGGCTGGGGTTGGGCTGGGGCAGGGCTGGGGCTGGGCTGCGGCTGGGGCTGGGTCCATGGCTGTGGCTGGGCTGTGGCTGGGGTTGGGCTGGGGCCGGGGATGGAGCCGTGAGTGGAGCTTGGCTGGGGCCGGGGCTGGGGCTGGGGCGGGGACTGGGACAGGGCTGGGGCAGGACTAGGCTTGAGGCTGGGCCTTGTGCTGGGGCTGGTTTGGCGCAGGGCTGGGGCTGGGGCTGGAACCAAGGCTTGGGCAGGGCTGGGGCAGAGGCTGGAGCCAGGGCTGGGGCAGGGCTGAGGTCAGGCCTGGGGCTGGGGCTGGGGCTTGGGCTGGGACAGGGCTGGGCCTGGGGTGGGGATGAGGCTGGGGTGGGGCTGGGGCTGGGTCCAGGGCAGGGGCTGGGCTGGGGCTGGAGCTAGGCTGGGGCAGGGCTGGGGCTGGGGCTGGGTCCAGGGTGGGGCTAGGCTGGGGCAGGGCTGGGCCAGGACTGGGGCTGGGCGGTGGCTGGGGCTGGGCTGGGGCTGGGCTGGGGCTGGGACTAGGTCCAGGGCAGGGGCTGGACTGGGGCTGTGGCTTGGCTGAGGCAGGGGCTGGGGCCGGGGGTGGGGCTGGGGCTGGGACTGGGGCAGGGACTGGGACAGGACTGGGGATGGGGCTGGGTCCAGGGCGGGGCTGGGGCGGGGGCTGGGGCTGGACTGGGGCCGGGCTGGGGCCGTGGGTCCAGGGCTGGGCTGGGGGCTGGGCTGGGCCTGGGCTGAGAGCAGGGCTGGGCTAGGTCTGTGGCTGGGGCAGGGCTGGGGTCGGGGCTGGGGCTGGGGCTGGGACAGGGCTGGGGCTGGGGCTGGGGCTGGGGCAGGGCTGGGGGCAGGGATGGGAGAGGGGCTGGGCAGGGGCCAGGGCTGGGCTGGGGCAGGGGTGGGGCTGGGGCTGGGCTGGGGCTGGGTCCAGGGCAGGGGCTGGGCTGGGGCTGGGCTGGGGCTGGGGCTGGGTTCGGTGCAGGGCTGGGGCTGGGGCAGGGCTGGGCTAGGGCTGGGCTGGGGCTGGGGCTGGGTCCGTGGGTGGGGCTGGGCTGGGGGCTGGGCTGGGCCTGGGCTGAGGGCAGGGCTGGGCTAGGGCTGGGGCTGGGGCTGGGCCCAGGGTGGGGATGGGGCTGGGCTGGGGGCAGGGCTGGGGTTGGGCGGTGAGTGGGGCTGGGCTGGGGCAGGGCTGGGGTTGGGCAGTGAGTGGGGCTGGGCTGGGGCTGGGGCTGGGTCCAGGGCAGGGGCTGGGCTGGGGCTGGGTTCGGTCCAGGGTGGGGCTGGGGCTGGGCTGGGGCTGGGGCTGGGTCCAGGGCAGGGGCTGGAACAGGGCTGGGCTAGGGCTGGGCTGGGGCCGGGGACAGGGCTGGGGCAGGGCTGGGACTGGGCTGGGACCGGGACTGGGCTGCGGTAGGGCTGGGGCAGGTGCTGGGCTGGGGCTGGGGCTGGGACTGGGGCTGGGACTGGGGCTGGGGCCAGGGCTGGGGCCAGGGCTGGTGCTGGGCTGGGTTCTGGGCTGGGCTGGGGCGGGGACTGGAGCCGGGGCTGAGGCTGGGCTGGGGCTGGGGCTGGGCTGGGGCTGGGTCCAGGGCAGGGGCTGGGCTGGGGCTGGGGCTGGGACTGAGGGCAGGGCTGGGTTAGGGCTGGGGCTGTGTCCAGGGCAGGGGCTGGGCTGGGGCTGGGGCTGGGCTGGGGCTGGGGCTGGGCCGGGGCAGAGCTGGGGTTTAGGCTGGGGCTGGGGCTGGGGCTGGGGCTGAGGTCAGGGCTGGGTTAGGGCTGGGGCTGTGTCCAGGGCAGGGGCTGGGCTAGGGCTGGGGCTGGGCTGGAACAGGGCTGGGGCTGGGGCTGGGGCTGGGGCTGGGCTGTGGCTGGGGCGGGGGCCAGGGCTGGGGCTGGGCAGAGGCTGGGGCTGTTCTGGGGCAGGGCTGGGGCTGGGGCTGGGCTGGGGCTGGGGCTGGGGCTGAGGGCAGGGCTGGGCTAGGGCTGGGGCAGGGGCCGGGGCTGGGGACAGGGCTGGGGCTGGTGCTGGGTCCAGGGTGGGGCTGGGGCTGGGCTGGGGCTGGGGCTGGGGCTGGGTCCAGGGCAGGGGCTGGGCTGGGGCTGGTGGTAGGGCTGGGCTGGGGCAGGGCTGGGGCTGGGGCTGGGCTGGGGCCGAGGGTGTGGCTGGGGCTGGGGCTGGGGCTGGGGCAGGGCGGGGGCTGGAACAGGGCTGGGGTAGGGCTGGGCTGGGGCCGGGGACAGGGCTGGGGCAGGGCTGGGACTGGGCTGGGACCGGGACTGGGCTGCGGTAGGGCTGGGGCAGGTGCTGGGCTGGGGCTGGTCTGGTGTGGGGCTGGGGCTGGGGCTGGGGCTGGGACTGGGGCTGGGGCCAGTGCTGGGGCCAGGGCTGGTGCTGGGCTGGGTTCTGGGCTGGGCTGGGGCGGGGACTGGAGCCGGGGCTGAGGCTGGGCTGGGGCTGGGCTGGGGCTCGGTCCAGGGCACGGGCTGGGCTGGGGCCGGGGCTGAGGCTGGGCTGGGTTCTGGGCTGGGCCTGGGACAGGGCTGGGCCCGAGGCTGGGGCAGGGCTAGGGTAGGGCTGGAGCTGGGGCCGGGGCTGTGAGCAGGGCTGGGACTGAGGTTGGGGCCGGGGCTGGGGCTGGGTTGGGGCCAGCGCTGAATCAGGACTAGGCTGGAGGCTGGGCCTTGGGCAGGGGCTGGGCTGGGGGCAGGGCTGGAGCTGGGGCCGGGGCAGGGGTAGGACTGGGGGTGGGACAAACTTGGGCTAGGGTTGGGGCTGGGGCTGGGGCTGGGGCAGGGCTGGGGGTAGGAATGGGAGTGTGGCTGGGCAGGGGCTGGGCTAAGGCCGGGGGTGGGGCTGGGGCTGGGGCTGGGCTGTAGCTGAGGGTGGGGCTGGGGCTGGGGCCGGGGCTGAGGCTGGGCTGGGTTCTGGGCTGGGCCTGGGACAGGGCTGGGCCCGAGGCTGGGGCAGGGGTGGGACTGGTGCTGGGTCCAGGACAGGGGCTGGGCTGTGGCTGGGCTGGGCCGGGGCGGGGCTGGGCTGGGGCTGGGCTGTGGCTGAGGGCAGGCCTGGGCTGGGGCTGGGGCTGGGTTGAGGGCAGGGCTGGTCTAGGTCTTGGGCGGGGGGCAGGGCTGGGGCCGAGGCTGAGGCTGGGCTGGGTTCTGGGCTGGGCCTGGGACAGGGCTGGGCCCGAGGCTGGGGCAGGGCTGGGGCAGGGGTGGGGTAGGGCTGGAGCCGGGTCTGAGGCTGGGCTAGGGTCTGGGCTGTGGCTGGTGCTGCAACTGGGGCTGGGTCCGGGGCTGGGGCTGGGCTGTGGCTGTGGCTGGGCTGGGGCAGGGCTCGGGTAGGGCTGGAGCCGGGGCTGGGGCCGGGGCTGGGAGCAGGGCTGGGCTGGGGCGGGGACTGGGGCACGGGCCGGGGCTGGGGCTGGGGCTGGGTTCGGTGCAGGGCTGGGGCTGGGGCAGGGCGGGGGCTGGGGCAGGGCTGGGCTATGGGTGGGCTGGGGCCGGGGCTGGGGTGTGGGTGGGTCTGGGCTGGGGGCTGGTCTGGGCCTGGGCTGAGAGCAGGGCTGGGCTAGGTCTGGGGCTGGGGCAGGGTTGGGCCCGAGGCTGGGGCAGGGCTGGGGTAGGGCTGGTGCTGGGCTGGGTTCTGGGCTGGGCTGGGGCAGGGACTGGAGCCGGGGCTGGTGCTGGGGCCGGGGCTGGGAGCAGGGCTGGGCTGGGGCAGGGCTGTGGCTGGGGCAGGGCTGGGGCCGTGGCTGGGTTCTGGGCTGGGGCTGGGGCGGGCACTGGGAGAGGTCTGGGGCTGGGGCTGGGTCCAGGGCTGGTGCTGGGCGGTTTCTGGGGCTGGGCTGGGGGCAGAGATGGGGATGGGGCTGGGCTGGGGCTGGGGGAACGGATGGGGCTGTGGTTGGGGCTGGGGCTGGGTCCCGGGCAGGGGCTGGGCTGGGGCTAGGGCCAGGCTGGGGCAGGGCTGGGGCTGGGCTGGGGCTGGGCTGGGGCTGGGACTGGGTCCAGGGCAGGGGCTGGACTGGGCCTATGGCTTAGCTGGGGCAGGGGCTGGGGCCGGGGGTGGGGCTGGGGCTGGGTCTGGGGCGGGGACTGGGACAGGACTGGGGATGGGGCTGGGTCCAGGGCTGGGGCTGAGACTGGGGTGGGGACTGGGACAGGACTGGGGCTGAGGCTGGGTCCAGGGTGGGGCTGGGGCTGGGAGTGGGGCCGGGCTGTGGCCGTGGGTCCAGGGCTGGGCTGGGGGCTGGGCTGGGCCTGGGCTGAGAGCAGGGCTGAGCTAGGTCTGGGGCTGGGGCAGGGCTGGGGAGGGGCTGGGGCTGGGGCTTGGACAGGGCTGGGGCTGGGGCAGGGCTGGGGGCAGGGATGGGAGAGGGGCTGGGCAGGGGCCGGGGCTGGGCTGGGGCAGGGGTGGGGCTGGGGCTGGGCTGGGGCTGGGTCCAGGGCAGGGGCTGGGCTGGGGCTGGGCTGGGGCTGGGGCTGGTTCGGTGCAGGGCTGGGGCTGGGGCAGGGCTGGGCTAGGGCTGGGCTGGGGCTGGGGCTGGGGCTGGGACTGGGGCTGGGGCCAGTGCTGGGGCCAGGGCTGGTGCTGGGCTGGGTTCTGGGCTGGGCTGGGGCGGGGACTGGAGCCGGGGCTGAGGCTGGGCTGGGGCTGGGCTGGGGCTGGGTCCAGGGCAGGGGCTGGGCTGAGGCTGGGGCTGGGCTGGGGCTGGATCCAGGGCAGGGGCTGGGCTGTGCCTGGGGGAGGGCTGTGGCAGGGCTGGGGCTGGGGCTGGGGCTGGGCTGGGGCCGAGGGTGGGGCTGGGGCTGGGGCTGGGGACAGGGCTGGGGCCCGAGCTTGGGCAGGGCTGGGGCCGGGCTGGGGCTGGGTTCGGTGCAGGGCTGGGGCTGGGGCAGGGTGGGGCCTGGGGCAGGGGCTGGGCTGGGGCTGGGGCTGGGCCGGGGCAGGGCTGGGGCTGGGGCTGGGGCTGGGACTGAGGGCAGGGCTGGGTTAGGGCTGGGGCTGTGTCCAGGGCAGGGGCTGGGCTGGGGCTGGGGCTGGGCCGGGGCTGGGGCTGGGCCGGGGCAGAGCTGGGGCTGGGGCTGGGGCTGGGGCTGAGGTCAGGGCTGGGTTAGGGCTGGGGCTGTGTCCAGGGCAGGGGCTGGGCTAGGGCTGGGGCTGGGCTGGCACAGGGCTGGGGCTGGGGCTGGGGCTGGGCTGTGGCTGGGGCGGGGGCCAGGGCTGGGGCTGGGCAGAGGCTGGGGCTGTTCTGGGGCAGGGCTGGGGCTGGGGCTGGGCTGGGGCTGGGGCTGGGGCTGAGGGCAGGGCTGGGCTAGGGCTGGGGCAGGGGCCGGGGCTGGGGACAGGGCTGGGGCTGGTGCTGGGTCCAGGGTGGGGCTGGGGCTGGGCTGGGGCTGGGGCTGGGGCTGGGTCCAGGGCAGGGGGCTGGGCTGGGGCTGGTGGTAGGGCTGGGCTGGGGCAGGGCTGGGGCTGGGGCTGGGCTGGGGCCGAGGGTGTGGCTGGGGCTGGGGCTGGGGCTGGGGCAGGGCGGGGGCTGGAACAGGGCTGGGGTAGGGCTGGGCTGGGGCCGGGGACAGGGCTGGGGCAGGGCTGGGGCAGGTGCTGGGCTGGGGCTGGTCTGGTGTGGGGCTGGGGCTGGGGCTGGGGCTGGGTCTGGGACTGGGGCTGGGGCCAGGGCTGGGGCCAGGGCTGGTGCTGGGCTGGGTTCTGGGCTGGGCTGGGGCGGGGACTGGAGCCGGGGCTGAGGCTGGGCTGGGGCTGGGCTGGGGCTGGGTCCAGGGCAGGGGCTGGGCTGGGGCCGGGGCTGAGGCTGGGCTGGGTTCTGGGCTGGGCCTTGGACAGGGCTGGGCCCGAGGCTGGGGCAGGGCAAGGGTAGGGCTGGAGCTGGGGCCGGGGCTGTGAGCAGGGCTGGGACTGAGGTTGGGGCCGGGGCTGGGGCTGGGTTGGGGCCAGCGCTGAATCAGGACTAGGCTGGAGGCTGGGCCTTGGGCTGGGGCTGGGCTGGGGGCAGGGCTGGAGCTGGGGCCGGGGCAGGGGTAAGACTGGGGGTGGGACAAACTTGGGCTAGGGTTGGGGCTGGGGCTGGGGCTGGGGCAGGGCTGGGGGTAGGGATGGGAGTGTGGCTGGGCAGGGGCTGGGCTAAGGCCAGGGGTGGGGCTGGGGCTGGGGCTGGGCTGTAGCTGAGGGTGGGGCTGGGGCTGGGACAGGGCTGGGCCCGAGGCTGGGGCAGGGCTGGGACTGGTGCTGGGTCCAGGACAGGGGCTGGGCTGTGGCTGGGCTGGGCCGGGGCGGGGCTGGGCTGGGGCTGGGCTGTGGCTGAGGGCAGGGCTGGTCTAGGTCTTGGGCGGGGGGCAGGGCTGGGGCCGAGGCTGAGGCTGGGCTGGGTTCTGGGCTGGGCCTGGGACAGGGCTGGGCCCGAGGCTGGGGCAGGGCTGGGACTGAGGTTGGGGCCGGGGCTGGGGCTGGGTTGGGGCCGGCGCTGAAGCAGGACTAGGCTGGAGGCTGGGCCTTGGGCTGGGGCAGGGGTGGGGTAGGGCTGGAGCAGGGTCTGAGGCTGGGCTAGGGTCTGGGCTGTGGCTGGTGCTGCAACTGGGGCTGGGTCCGGGGCTGGGGCTGGGCTGTGGCTGTGGCTGGGCTGGGGCAGGGCTGGGGTAGGGCTGGAGAAGGGGCTGGGTTCGGTGCAGGGCTGGGGCTGGGGCAGGGCGGGGGCTGGGGCAGGGCTGGGCTATGGGTGGGCTGGGGCCGGGGCTGGGGTGTGGGTGGGTCTGGGCTGGGGGCTGGTCTGGGCCTGGGCTGAGAGCAGGGCTGGGCTAGGTCTGGGGCTGGGGCAGGGTTGGGCCCGAGGCTGGGGCAGGGCTGGGGTAGGGCTAGTGCTGGGCTGGGTTCTGGGCTGGGGCTGGGACAGGGCTGGGCCCGAGGCTGGGGCAGGGCTCGGGTAGGGCTGGAGCTGGAGCTGGGGCCAGGGCTGTGAGCAGGGCTGGGACTGAGGTTGGGGCCGGGGCTGGGGCTGGGTTGGGGCCGGCGCTGAAGCAGGACTAGGCTGGAGGCTGGGCCTTGGGCTGGGGCTGGGCTGGGGGCAGGGCTGGGGCTGGGGCCGGGGCAGGGGTAGGACTGGGGGTGGGACAAGCTTGGGCTAGGGTTGGTTCTGGGACTGGGGCTGGGGCTGGGGCAGGGCTGGGGGTAGGGATGGGAGTGGGGCTGGGCTGGGGCTGGGCTGGGGCTGGGGGTGGGGCTGGGGCTGGGGCTGGGCTGTGGCTGGGGCTGGGGCAGGGCTGGGGCTACGGGTGGGGCTTAGTCCAGGGCTGGGGCAGGGCTCAGGCTGGGTCCAGGGCTGGGGCTGGGGCTGGGCTGGGGACGGGGATGGGGCAGAACTAGGCTGGAGGCTGGGCCTTGGGCTGGGGCCAGGTTGGGGGCAGGCCTGAGCGCTGGGGCCGGGGCTCGGCTGGGGGCAGGGCTGGGATCGGGGGCTGGAACGAAGTCAAGGGCAGGGCTGGGGCTGGGGCTGGGTTAGGGCAGAGGCTGGGCTGGGACCAGGACTGGGCTGGGGCAGGGGCTGGGGCTGAGGGCAGGGCTGGGCTAGGGCTGGGCCTGGGCTGAGGGCAGGGCTGGGCTGGGGCTGGGGCTGGGCTGAGGGCAAGGCTGGGCTAGGGCTGGGGCTGGGGCAGGGCTGTGGCTGGAGCTGGGCTGGGGCTGGGGCTGGGCTGGGGCCGGCGCTGAAGCAGGACTAGGCTGGAGGCTGGGCCTTGGGCTGGGGCAGGGCTGGGGTAGGGCTGGAGCCGGGGCTGGGGCCGGGGCTGGGAGCAGGGCTGGGGTGGGGCGGGGACTGGAGCCGGGTCTGAGGCTGGGCTAGGGTCTGGGCTGGGCCGGGGCTGCAACTGGGGCTGGGTCCAGGGCTGGGGCTGGGCTGTGGCTGGGGCTGGGCTGGGGCAGGGCTGGGGTAGGGCTGGAGCCGGGGCTGGGGCCGGGGCTGGGCTATGGCTGGGCTGGGGCCGGGGCTGGGGCCGTGGATGGGGTGGGCTGGGGGCTGGGCTGGGCCTGGGCTGAGAGCAGGGCTGGGCTAGGTCTGGGGCTGGGGCAGGGCTGGGGCCGGGGCTGGGGCAGGGGCTGGGACAGGGCTGGGGCTGGGGCTGGGGCTGGGGCAGGGCTGGGGGCAGGAATGGGAGAGGGGCTGGGCAGGGGCAGGGCTGGGTCTGGGTCTGGGCTGGGGCTGGGGCTGGTCTGGGGCTGGGGCTGGGACTGGGGCTGGGGCTGGGGCAGGGCTGGGGCTGGGCTAAGGGCAGGGCTGGGTTAGGGCTGTGGCTGTGCAGGGCTGGGCTAGTACTGGGCTGGGGCCGGGAATGGGGCCGTGGGTGGGGCTGGGCTGGGGTCGGGGCTGGGCCTGGGGCAATGCTGGGGATGAGGCTGGGGTGGGGCTGGGGCTGGGTCCAGGGCAGAGCTGGGGCTGGGCTGGGAGTGGGGCCGGGTCCAGGGTGGGGATTGGGCTGGGCTGTGGGCAGGGCTGGGGCAGGGCGGTGGCTGGGGCTGGGCTGGGGTTGGGTTAGGGCTGGGGCTGTGTCCAGGGCAGGGGCTGGGCTGGGGCTGGGGCTGGGGCTGGGGCTGGGCTGGCACAGGGCTGGGGCTGGGCTAGGGCTGGGCCTGGGGCTGGGGCTGGGCTGGCACAGGGCTGGGGCTGGGGTTGGGGCTGGGGCTGGGGCTGGGGCTAGGGCTGGGCTGGGGCTGAGGCTGGGGCTGGGGCCAGGGCTGGGGCTGGGCGGAGGCTGGGGCTGTTCTGGGGCAGGGCTTGGGCTGGGGCTGGGCTGGGGCTGGGGCTGGGGCTGAGGGCAGGGCTGGGCTAGGTCTGGGGCTGGGGCAGGGGCCGGGGCTGGGGACAGGGCTGGGGCCAGAGCTGGGGCAGGGCTGGGGCCGGACTGCGGCTGGGTTCAGTGCAGGGCTGGGGCTGGGGCTGGGCTTGGTCCAGGGCTGGGGCTGGGGCTGGGTCCAGTGCTGGGGCTGGGCGGTGGCTGGGGCTGGGCTGGGTCAGGGCTGGGACTGGGTCTGGGGCCAACGCTGGGGCCAGGGCTGGTGCTGGGCTGGGTTCTGGGCTGGGCTGGGGCTGGGTCCAGGGCTGGGACCTGTGCTGTGATTGGGGCCTGGGCTGGGGCAGGGCTGGGGCTGGGGCTGGGCTAGGGCTGGGTCCAGGGCTGCGGCTGGGGCTGGGGCTGGGCCGGGGCCGGGGCAGGGCTGGGGCTGGGCTGTGGCTGAGGGCAGGGCTGGGCTGAGGGCAGGGCTGGGCTAGGGCTGGGGCTGGGCCTGGGACAGGGCTGGGCCCGAGGCTGGGGCAGGGCTGGGGTAGGGCTGGAGCTGTAGCTGGGGCCGGGGTTGTGAGCAGGGTTGGGACTGAGGTTGGGGCCAGGGCTGGGGCTGGGTTGGGAACCAAGTCTATGGCTGGGCTGGGGCTGGGGCTGTGGCCGGGGCTGGGTAGGACTGGGGCTGGGACAAGCTGGGGCCGGGGCTGGGGCTGGGGCTGGGGCTGGGGCAGGGCTGGGGGCAGGGATGGGAGTGGGGCTGCGGCAGGGGCTGGGCTTGGGCTGGGGTTGGGGCTGGGGCTGCGGCAGGGCTGGGGCCGGCGCTGCTGCTGGGCTGGGTTCTGGGCTGGGCTGGGGCGGGGACTGGAGCCGGGGCTGAGGATGGGCTAAGGTCTGGACTGGGGCCGGGGCTGCGACTGGGGCTGGGTCCAGGGCTGGGGCTGGGCTGTGGCTGGGGCTGGGCTGGGGCAGGGCTGGGTCCAGAGCTGGGGTTGGGCTGGGGCTGTGGCTGTGGCTGGGCTGGGGCAGGGCTGAGGCTGGGCTGGGGCTGGGTCCAGGGCTGGGGCTGGGGCTTGGGCAGGCCTGGAGCTGTGGCTGGGCTGGGGCCGAGGGTGGGGCCTGGGCTGGGGCTGGGGCTGAAGGCAGGGCTGGGCTAGGGCTGGGGCTAGGGCAGGGGCTGGGGCTGGGGACAGGGCTGGGGCCCGAGGCTTGGGCAGGGCTGGGCTAGGGCTGGGGCTGGGTTTGGTGCAGGGCTGGGGCTGGGGGCAGGGATGGGGCTGAGTCTGGGTTGGGGGCTGGGCCAAGGATGGGGCCAGGACTGGGGCTGGGGCTGGGCTAGGGGCTGGAGGCTGGGCAGGGGCTGAGGCAGGGCTGGGGGCAGGGCAGGGGCTGCGGCAGGGCTGGGGCCGGGGCTGAGGCTGAGGCTGGGCTAGGGTCTGGGCTGTGCCTGGGACAGGACTGGGCCCGAGGCTGGGGCAGGGCTGGGGCTGGGCTAAGGGCAGGGCTGGGTTAGGGCTGTGGCTGTGCAGGGCTGGGCTAGGGCTCGGTTAGGGCCGGGGATGGGGCCGTGGGTGGGGCTGGGCTGGGGTCTGGGCTGGGCCTGGGGCAGGGCTGGGCCTGAGGCTGGGGTCCAGGGCTGGGGCTGGGCGGTGGCTGGGGATGGGCTTGGGCTGGGTTAGGGCTGGGGCTGGGTCCAGGGCAGGGGCTGGGCTGGGGCTGGGGCTGGGCAGGCGCAGGGCTGGGGTAGGGCTGGGGCTGGGCTGGGGCAGGGCTGGGGCTGGGGCTGGGGCTGGGGCTGGGACTGGGGCTGGGGCTGGGGCAGGACTGGGGCTGGCTAAGGGCATCGCTGGGTTAGGGCTGTGGCTGTGCAGGGCTGGGCTAGTGCTGGGCTGGGGCCGGGGATGGGGCCGTGGGTGGGGCTGGGCTGGGGTCGGGGCTGGGCCTGGGGCAGGGCTGGGCCCGAGGCTGAGGTCCAGGGCTGGGGCTGCGCTGTGGCTGGGGCTGGGCTGGGGCAGGGCTGGGGATGAGGCTGGGGTGGGGCTGGGGCTGGGTCCAGGGTGGGGATTGGGCTGGGCTGTGGGCAGGGCTGGGCTGGGGTTGGGTTAGGGCTGGGGCTGTGTCCAGGGCAGGGGCTGGGCTGGGGCTGGGGCTGGGGCTGGGGCTGGGCTGGCACAGGGCTGGGGCTGGGGCTGGGGCTGGGGCTGGGGCTGGGCTGGGGCCGAGTCTGGGGCCGGGTCTGGGGCCGGGGCTGGGGCAGGGCTGGGGCAGGTCTGGGGCAGGGCTGGAACTGGGGCTGGGCTGGGGCCAAGGTTGGGGCTGGGGCTGGGGCTGGGCTGGTGCCGAGGGTGTGGCTGGGGCTGTGGCTGGGGCTGGGGACAGGGCTGGGGCTGGGGCTGGGGCTGGGGCCGGGGTGGGGCTGGGGCTGGGCTGAGGCTGGGGCAGGGCTGGGGATGAGGCTGGGGCTAGGCTGGGGGTAGGACTGCGTCTGGACTGGGGCTGAGGTGGGGCTGGAGTGGGGCTGAGGTGTGGCTGGGGCAGGGCTGGGGCTGGGCTGGGGCTGAGGCAGGGGTTGGGGATGAGGCTGGGGCTAGGCTGGGGGTAGGACTGGGGCAGGGCTGGGACTGGCGCTGGGGTGGGGGCCGGGACTGGGGCAGGGCTGGGGCTGGGGCTGGAGGTTGGGCTGGGTCCGGGGCTGGGTCCAGAATTGAGGCTGGTGCTGGGTGCTGGGAAGTGATGGTGCTGGGGCAGGGCTGGGGCTGGGGCAGTACTGTGGCAGGGCTGGGCTGGGTTCCGGGCCAGGGCTGGGGCACGACTGGGTTGGGGATAGGGCTGGAGCTGGAGCTGGGGCTGGGGCAGGGCTGGGACAGGGCTGGGGTCAGAGCTGGGGCTGGGCTGGGACTGGGGCTGGCCTGACGGCAGGGATGGGCTAGGTCTGGGGATGGGGCAGGGCTGGGGTAGGGGCTGGGCTGGGACTGGGCTGGGGTCAGAGCTGAGGCTGGGCTGGGACTGGGCTGACGGCAGGGCTGGGCTGGGGCTGGGGCTGGGGCAGGGCTGGAGCTGGGGCTGGGCCTGGGGCAGGGCTGGTGCTGGAGTGGGTGCAGGGCTGGGCTAGTGCTGAGCTGGGGCCAGGGCTGGGGCTGGGCTGGGACTAGGGCTGGGCTGGGGCGAGGACTGGGGTGGGGCTGGGGCTGGAACCAAGACTTGGGCAGGGCTGGGGCTGGGGCTAGGGCCGGGGCAGGGCTGGGATAGGGCTGGGGTGGGGCCAGGGATGGGGCTAGGCTGGGAGCAGGGCTGGGACTGAGGTTGGGGCCGGGGCTGGGGCTGGGTTGGGGCTGGGGCTGGGGCAGGACTAGGCTGGAGGCTGGGCCTTGGGCAGGGGCTGGGCCTTGGGCAGGGGCTGGGCTGGGGGCAGGGCTGGGGCTGGGGCTGGAACCAAGTCTTGGGCAGGGCTGGGACTGGGGCTGGGGCAGGGCTGGGACCTGTGCTGTGATTGGGGCCTGGGCTGGGGCAGGGCTGGGGCCGGGCTCGGGCTGCGGATGGGGTGAGGGCAGGGCTGGGGCAGGATTGGGCTAGGGCTGGGAGCAGGGCTGGGCTAGCGCTGGGCTGGGGCCAAGGCTGAGGCTGGGGCTGGGGCAGGGCTGGGGCAGGCGCCAGGGCTGGGGCAGGGGCCGCGGCTGGGGCAGGGCTGTGTCTGGGCTTGGGACAGGGCTGGGGCTAGGGCTGAGGTAGGGGTAGGGCTGGGGCTGGATTGGGGCCGGGGCTGGAGCAGGACTAGGCTTGAGGCTGGGCCATGGGCTAGGGCTGGGTTGGGGCAGGGCTGGGGTCGGGCTGGGGCCAGGGTAGGGGTGAGGGCAGGGCTGGGGCAGGGCTGGGGATGGGGCTGGGCTGGGGCTGGGCTGAGGGCAGGGCTGGGCTAGGGCTGGGGCTAGGGCAGGGGCTGGGGCTGGGGACAGGGCTGGGGCCCGAGGCTGGGACAGGGCTGTGGCTGGGGCTAGGGCTGAGTGCAGGGCTGGGCAAGGGCTGGGCCTGAGCCCGGACTGGGGTTTGGGGCTGGGATGGGGCAGGACTGGGGCTGGGGCAGGGGCCGGGGCTGGGGCCAGGGCTAGGGCCAGAGCTGGGGCAGGGATGGGTCCGGGCTGGGGCTGGGTTCGGGGCAGGGCTGGGCTGTGGCTTGGGCTGGGCTGGGGTAGGGCTGGGGCTGGAGCTGGGCTGGGGCTAGGGCTGGGGCTGGGTCCAGGGCTGGGGCTGGGCTGTGGCTTGGTCTGGTCTGGGGCAGGGCTGGGGCTGGGGCTGGGGCTAGGCTGGGGCTGGGGCTTGGTCCAGGGCTGGGGCTGGGCTGTGGCTGTGGCTATGGCTGGGCTGGGGCAGGGCTGGGGCTGTGGCTGGGCTGGGGCCGAGGGTGGGGCTGGGGCTGGGGCTGGGGCTGAGGGCAGGGCTGGGGTAGGGCTGGGGCTGGGTCCAGAGCTGGGGCTGGGCTGTGGCTGTGGCTGTGGCTGGGCTGGGGCAGGGCTGAGGCTGGGCTGGGGCTGGGTCCAGGGCTGGGGCTGGGGCTGGGGCAGGCCTGGGGCTGTGGCTGGGCTGGGGCCGAGGGTGGGGCTGGGGCTGGGGCTGGGGCTGATGGAAGGGCTGGGGCAGGGCTGGGGCTGGGGCTGGGGCTAGGGCAGGGGCCGGGGCTGGGGACAGGGCTGGGGCCCGAGGCTGGGGCAGGGCTGGGGCTAGGGCTGGGGCTGGGTTCGGTGCAGGGCTGGGGCTGGGGGCAGGGATGGGGCTGAGTCTGGGTTGGGGGCTGGGCCAAGGATGAGGCCAGGGCTGGGCTGGGGCTGGGTTAGGGCTGGGGCTGTGTCCAGGGCAGGGGCTGGGCTGGGGCTGGGACAGGGCTGGCACAGGGCTGGGGCTGGGGCTTCGGCTGGGGCTGGGCTGGGGCTGGGCCTGGGTACAGGGCTGGGGCTGGGTGGAGGCTGGGGCTGTTCTGGGGCAGGGCTGGGGCTGGGGCTGAGGGCAGGGCTGGGCTAGGGCTGGGGCTGGGGCAGGGGCCGGGGCTGGGGACAGGGCTGGGGCCAGAGCTGGGGCAGGGCTGGGGCCGGGCTGTGGCTGGGTTCGGTGCAGGGATGGGGCTGGGGCAGGGCGGGGGCTGGAACAGGGCTGGGCTAGGGCTGGGCTGGGGCCGGGGACAGGGCTGGGGCAGGGCTGGGACTGGGCAGGGACCGGGACTGGGCTGGGGTAGGGCTGGGGCTGGGTTCGGGGCAGGGCTGGGCTGTGGCTTGGGCTGGGCTGGGGTAGGGCTGGGGCTGGAGCTGGGCTGGGGCTAGGGCTGGGCTGGGTCCAGGGCTGGGGCTGGGCTGTGGCTTGGTCTGGTCTGGGGCAGGGCTGGGGCTGGGGCTGGGGCTAGGCTGGGGCTGGGGCTTGGTCCAGGGCTGGGGCTGGGCTGTCGCTGTGGCTATGGCTGGGCTGGGGCAGGGCTGGGGCTGTGGCTGGGCTGGGGCCGAGGGTGGGGCTGGGGCTGGGGCTGGGGCTGAGGGCAGGGCTGGGGTAGGGCTGGGGCTGGGTCCAGAGCTGGGGCTGGGCTGTGGCTGTGGCTGTGGCTGGGCTGGGGCAGGGCTGAGGCTGGGCTGGGGCTGGGTCCAGGGCTGGGGCTGGGGCTGGGGCAGGCCTGGGGCTGTGGCTGGGCTGGGGCCGAGGCTGGGGCTGGGGCTGGGTCTGGGGCTGATGGCAGGGCTGGGGCAGGGCTGGGGCTGGGGCTGGGGCTAGGGCAGGGGCCGGGGCTGGGGACAGGGCTGGGGCCCGAGGCTGGGGCAGGGCTGGGCTAGGGCTGGGGCTGGGTTCGGTGCAGGGCTGGGGCTGGGGGCAGGGATGGGGCTGAGTCTGAGTTGGGGGCTGGGCCAAGGATGAGGCCAGGGCTGGGCTGGGGCTGGGTTAGGGCTGGGGCTGTGTCCAGGGCAGGGGCTGGGCTGGGGCTGGGACAGGGCTGGCACAGGGCTGGGGCTGGGGCTTCGGCTGGGGCTGGGCTGGGGCTGGGGCTGGGTACAGGGCTGGGGCTGGGTGGAGGCTGGGGCTGTTCTGGGGCAGGGGCTGGGGCTGGGGCTGAGGGCAGGGCTGGGCTAGGGCTGGGGCTGGGGCAGGGGCCGGGGCTGGGGACAGGGCTGGGGCCAGAGCTGGGGCAGGGCTGGGGCCGGGCTGTGGCTGGGTTCGGTGCAGGGATGGGGCTGGGGCAGGGCGGGGGCTGGAACAGGGCTGGGCTAGGGCTGGGCTGGGGCCGGGGACAGGGCTGGGGCAGGGCTGGGACTGGGCAGGGACCGGGACTGGGCTGGGGTAGGGCTGGGGCTGGGGCTGGGCTGGGGCCGAGGGTGGGGCAGGGGCTGGAGTAGGGCTGGGGCTGGGGCTGGGCTGGGGGCAGGAATGGGGCGGGGGCTGGGCTGTGGCTTGGGCTGGGTTAGGGCTGGGACTCAGGTTGGGGCCGGGGCTGGGGCTGGGTTGGGGCCGGGGCTGAAGCAGGACTGGGCTGGAGGCTGGGCCTTGGGCTGGGGCGGGAACCAAGTCTATGGCTGGGCTGGGGCTGGGGCTGGGGCCGGGGCTGGGGCAGGACTGGGGGCAGTGATGGGAGTGGGGCTGGGAAAGGGCCGGGGATGGGGCCGGGGCTGGAGCAGGACTGAGGCTGGGACAGGGCTGGGGCTGGGGCTGGGCTGTAGCTCGGGCTGAGGCAGGGCTGGGCTAGGGCTGGGGCTGGGGCAGGGGCTGGGGTGGGGACAGGGCTGGGGCCAGAGCTGGGGCAGGGCTGGGGCCGGACTGGGGCTGGGTTCAGTGCAGGGCTGGGGCTGGGGCCGGGGCCAGGGCTGGTGCTGGGGCTGGGCTGGGTCCAGGGCTGGGGCTGGGGCTGGGTCCAGGGCTGGGGCTGGGCGGTGGCTGGGGCTGGGCTGGGTCAGGGCTGGGACTGGGGCTGGGGCCAGGGCTGGGGCCAGGGCTGGTGCTGGGCTGGGTTCTGGGCTGGGCTGGGGCTGGGTCCAGGGCTGGGACCTGTGCTGTGATTGGGGCCTGGGCTGGGGCAGGACTGGGGCCGGGCTCGGGCTGCGGATGGGGTGAGGGCATGGCTGGGAGCAGGGCTGGGCTAGCGCTGGGCTGGGGCCGAGGCTGAGGCTGGGGCTGGGGCAGGGCTGGGGCAGTCGCCAGGACTGGGGCAGGGGCCGCGGCTGGGGCAGGGCTGGGGCTGGGGCTGTGGCCGGGGCTGGGGCAGGACTGTGTCTGGGCTTAGGACAGGGCTGGGGCTAGGGCTGAGGTAGGGGTAGGGCTGGGGCTGGATTGGGGCCGGGGCTGGAGCAGGACTAGGCTTGAGGCTGGGCCGTGGGCTGGGGCTGGGTTGGGGCAGGGCTGGGGTCGGGCTGGGGCCAAGGTAGGGTTG
>NW_027143721.1:0-50234 GCF_026170545.1 Melanerpes formicivorus
CACCAAATTGCATTGGCCATCTGATCTAACTTCTGGAGGCAGTCAAAATGATCCTTAGAATTCTTCCCTACCTTATTCCAGTGCTGAGATACAGGCTGCTCCAACCTGCTGTAAAATGCTTGATTTCGAGAGTGAGCGAAACTAATGAAAACATTGTTGGGGTAAAACCTAAAGGGAAAGACCTAGCACCAAATTGCATTGGCCATCTGATCTAACTTCTGGAGGCAGTCAAAATGATCCCTAGAATTCTTCCCTACCTTATTCCTGTGCTGAGATACAGGCTGCTCCAACCTGCTGTAAAATGCTTGATTTCGAGAGTGAGCGAAACTAATGAAAACATTGTTGGGGTAAAACCTAAAGGGAAAGGCCTAGCACCAAATCCAATTTGCCATCTGATCTAACTTCTGGAGGCAGTCAAAATGATCCTTAGAATTCCTCCCTACCTTATTCCTGTGCTGAGATACAGGCTGCTCCAACCTGCTGTAAAATGCTTGATTTCGAGAGTGAGCGAAAACTAATGAAAACATTGTTGGGGTATAACCTAAAGGGAAAGGCCTAGCACCAAATTGCATTGGCCATCTGATCTAACTTCTGGAGGCAGTCAAAATGATCCTTAGAATTCTTCCCTACCTTATTCCTGTGCTGAGATACAGGCTGCTCCAACCTGCTGTAAAATGCTTGATTTCGAGAGTGAGCGAAACTAATGAAAACATTGTTGGGGTAAAACCTGAAGGGAAAGGCCTAGCACCAAATTGCATTGGCCATCTGATCTAACTTCTGGAGGCAGTCAAAATGAGTATTTGAATTCTTCCCTACCTTATTCCTGTGCTGAGATACAGGCTGCTCCAACCTGCTGTAAAATGCTTGATTTCGAGAGTGAGCGAAACTAATGAAAACATTGTTGGGGTAAAACCTAAAGGGAAAGGCCTAGCACCAAATCCAATTTGCCATCTGATCTAACTTCTGGAGGCAGTCAAAATGATCCTTTGAATTCTTCCCTACCTTATTCCTGTGCTGAGATACAGGCTGCTCCAACCTGCTGTAAAATGCTTGATTTCAAGAGTGAGCGAAACTAATGAAAACATTGTTGGGGTAAAACCTAAAGGGAAAGACCTAGCACCAAAATGCATTGGCCATCTGATCTAACTTCTGGAGGCAGTCAAAATGAGCCTTAGAACTTCTTCCCTACCTTATTCCTGTGCTGAGATACAGGCTGCTCCAACCTGCTGTAAAATGCTTGATTTCGAGAGTGAGCGAAACTAATGAAAACATTGTTGGGGTAAAACCTAAAGGGAAAGACCTAGCACCAAATCCAATTTGCCATCTGATCTAACTTCTGGAGGCAGTCAAAATGATCCTTAGAATTCTTCCCTACCTTATTCCTGTGCTGAGATACAGGCTGCTCCAACCTGCTGTAAAATGCTTGATTTCGAGAGTGAGCGAAACTAATGAAAACATTGTTGGGGTAAAACCTAAAGGGAAAGACCTAGCACCAAATCCAATTTGCCATCTGATCTAACTTCTGGAGGCAGTCAAAATGATCCTTAGAATTCTTCCCTACCTTATTCCTGTGCTGAGATACAGGCTGCTCCAACCTGCTGTAAAATGCTTGATTTCGAGAGTGAGCGAAACTAATGAAAACATTGTTAGGGTAAAACCTAAAGGGAAAGGCCTAGCACCAAATTGCATTGGCCAATCTGATCTAACTTCTGGAGGCAGTCAAAATGATCCTTAGAATTCTTCCCTACCTTATTCCTGTGCTGAGATACAGGCTGCTCCAACCTGCTGTAAAATGCTTGATTTCGAGAGTGAGCGAAACTAATGAAAACATTGTTGGGGTAAAACCTAAAGGGAAAGACCTAGCACCAAATCCAATTTGCCATCTGATCTAACTTCTGGAGGCAGTCAAAATGATCCTTAGAATTCTTCCCTACCTTATTCCTGTGCTGAGATACAGGCTGCTCCAACCTGCTGTAAAATGCTTGATTTCGAGAGTGAGCGAAACTAATGAAAACATTGTTGGGGTAAAACCTAAAGGGAAAGACCTAGCACCAAATTGCATTGGCCATCTGATCTAACTTCTGGAGGCAGTCAAAATGAGTATTTGAATTCTTCCCTACCTTATTCCTGTGCTGAGATACAGGCTGCTCCAACCTGCTGTAAAATGCTTGATTTCGAGAGTGAGCGAAACTAATGAAAACATTGTTGGGGTAAAACCTAAAGGGAAAGACCTAGCACCAAATCCAATTTGCCATCTGATCTAACTTCTGGAGGCAGTCAAAGTGATCCCTAGAATTCTTCCCTACCTTATTCCTGTGCTGAGATACAGGCTGCTCCAACCTGCTGTAAAATGCTTGATTTCGAGAGTGAGCGAAACTAATGAAAACATTGTTGGGGTAAAACCTAAAGGGAAAGACCTAGCACCAAATCCAATTTGCCATCTGATCTAACTTCTGGAGGCAGTCAAAATGATCCTTAGAATTCTTCCCTACCTTATTCCTGTGCTGAGATACAGGCTGCTCCAACCTGCTGTAAAATGCTTGATTTCGAGAGTGAGCGAAACTAATGAAAACATTGTTGGGGTAAAACCTAAAGGGAAAGACCTAGCACCAAATCCAATTTGCCATCTGATCTAACTTCTGGAGGCAGTCAAAATGATCCTTAGAATTCTTCCCTACCTTATTCCTGTGCTGAGATACAGGCTGCTCCAACCTGCTGTAAAATGCTTGATTTCGAGAGTGAGCGAAACTAATGAAAACATTGTTGGGGTAAAACCTAAAGGGAAAGACCTAGCACCAAATCCAATTTGCCATCTGATCTAACTTCTGGAGGCAGTCAAAATGATCCTTAGAATTCTTCCCTACCTTATTCCTGTGCTGAGATACAGGCTGCTCCAACCTGCTGTAAAATGCTTGATTTCGAGAGTGAGCGAAACTAATGAAAACATTGTTGGGGTAAAACCTAAAGGGAAAGACCTAGCACCAAATCCAATTTGCCATCTGATCTAACTTCTGGAGGCAGTCAAAATGATCCTTAGAATTCTTCCCTACCTTATTCCTGTGCTGAGATACAGGCTGCTCCAACCTGCTGTAAAATGCTTGATTTCGAGAGTGAGCGAAACTAATGAAAACATTGTTGGGGTAAAACCTAAAGGGAAAGACCTAGCACCAAATCCAATTTGCCATCTGATCTAACTTCTGGAGGCAGTCAAAATGATCCTTAGAATTTCTTCCCTACCTTATTCCTGTGCTGAGATACAGGCTGCTCCAACCTGCTGTAAAATGCTTGATTTCGAGAGTGAGCGAAACTAATGAAAACATTGTTGGGGTAAAACCTAAAGGGAAAGACCTAGCACCAAATCCAATTTGCCATCTGATCTAACTTCTGGAGGCAGTCAAAATGAGTATTTGAATTCTTCCCTACCTTATTCCTGTGCTGAGATACAGGCTGCTCCAACCTGCTGTAAAATGCTTGATTTCGAGAGTGAGCGAAACTAATGAAAACATTGTTGGGGTAAAACCTAAAGGGAAAGACCTAGCACCAAATTCCATTGGCCATCTGATCTAACTTCTGGAGGCAGTCAAAATGAGTATTTGAATTCTTCCCTACCTTATTCCTGTGCTGAGATACAGGCTGCTCCAACCTGCTGTAAAATGCTTGATTTCGAGAGTGATCGAAACTAATGAAAACATTGTTGGGGTAAAACCTAAAGGGAAAGACCTAGCACCAAATCCAATTTGCCATCTGATCTAACTTCTGGAGGCAGTCAAAATGATCCTTAGAATTCTTCCCTACCTTTATTCCTGTGCTGAGATACAGGCTGCTCCAACCTGCTGTAAAATGCTTGATTTCGAGAGTGAGCGAAACTAATGAAAACATTGTTGGGGTAAAACCTAAAGGGAAAGGCCTAGCACCAAATCCAATTTGCATCTGATCTAACTTCTGGAGGCAGTCAAAATGAGTATTTGAATTCTTCCCTACCTTATTCCTGTGCTGAGATACAGGCTGCTCCAACCTGCTGTAAAATGCTTGATTTCGAGAGTGAGCGGAACTAATGAAAACATTGTTGGGGTAAAACCTAAAGGGAAAGACCTAGCACCAAATCCAATTTGCCATCTGATCTAACTTCTGGAGGCAGTCAAAATGATCCTTAGAATTCTTCCCTACCTTATTCCTGTGCTGAGATACAGGCTGCTCCAACCTGCTGTAAAATGCTTGATTTCGAGAGTGAGCGAAACTAATGAAAACATTGTTGGGGTAAAACCTAAAGGGAAAGGCCTAGCACCAAATCCAATTTGCCATCTGATCTAACTTCTGGAGGCAGTCAAAATGAGTATTTGAATTCTTCCCTACCTTATTCCTGTGCTGAGATACAGGCTGCTCCAACCTGCTGTAAAATGCTTGATTTCGAGAGTGAGCGAAACTAATGAAAACATTGTTGGGGTAAAACCTAAAGGGAAAGGACCTAGCACCAAATACAATTTGCCATCTGATCTAACTTCTGGAGGCAGTCAAAATGATCCTTAGAATTCTTCCCTACCTTATTCCTGTGCTGAGATACAGGCTGCTCCAACCTGCTGTAAAATGCTTGATTTCGAGAGTGAGCGAAACTAATGAAAACATTGTTGGGGTAAAACCTAAAGGGAAAGACCTAGCACCAAATCCAATTTGCCATCTGATCTAACTTCTGGAGGCAGTCAAAATGATCCTTAGAATTCTTCCCTACCTTATTCCTGTGCTGAGATACAGGCTGCTCCAACCTGCTGTAAAATGCTTGATTTCGAGAGTGAGCGAAACTAATGAAAACATTGTTGGGGTAAAACCTAAAGGGAAAGACCTAGCACCAAATCCAATTTGCCATCTGATCTAACTTCTGGAGGCAGTCAAAATGAGTATTTGAATTCTTCCCTACCTTATTCCTGTGCTGAGATACAGGCTGCTCCAACCTGCTGTAGAAATGCTTGATTTCGAGAGTGAGCGAAACTAATGAAAACATTGTTGGGGTAAAACCTAAAGGGAAAGACCTAGCAACCAAATCCAATTTGCCATCTGATCTAACTACTGGAGGCAGTCAAAATGATCCTTAGAATTCTTCCCTACCTTATTCCTGTGCTGAGATACAGGCTGCTCCAACCTGCTGTAAAATGCTTGATTTCGAGAGTGAGCGAAACTAATGAAAACATTGTTGGGGTAAAACCTAAAGGGAAAGACCTAGCACCAAATCCAATTTGCCATCTGATCTAACTTCTGGAGGCAGTCAAAATGATCCTTAGAATTCCTTCCCTACCTTATTCCTGTGCTGAGATACAGGCTGCTCCAACCTGCTGTAAAATGCTTGATTTCGAGAGTGAGCGAAACTAATGAAAACATTGTTGGGGTAAAAACCTAAAGGGAAAGGCCTAGCACCAAATCCAATTTTCCATCTTATCTAACTTCTGGAGGCAGTCAAAATGAGTATTTGAATTCTTCCCTACCTTATTCCTGTGCTGAGATACAGGCTGCTCCAACCTGCTGTAAAATGCTTGATTTCGAGAGTGAGCGAAACTAATGAAAACATTGTTGGGGTAAAACCTAAAGGGGAAAGACCTAGCACCAAATACAATTTGCCATCTGATCTAACTTCTGGAGGCAGTCAAAATGATCCTTAGAATTCTTCCCTACCTTATTCCTGTGCTGAGATACAGGCTGCTCCAACCTGCTGTAAAATGCTTGATTTCGAGAGTGAGCGAAAACTAATGAAAACATTGTTGGGGTAAAACCTAAAGGGAAAGACCTAGCACCAAATACAATTTGCCATCTGATCTAACTTCTGGAGGCAGTCAAAATGAGTATTTGAATTCTTCCCTACCTTATTCCTGTGCTGAGATACAGGCTGCTCCAACCTGCTGTAAAATGCTTGATTTCGAGAGTGAGCGAAACTAATGAAAACATTGTTGGGGTAAAACCTAAAGGGAAAGGCCTAGCACCAAATTGCATTGGCCATCTGATCTAACTTCTGGAGGCAGTCAAAATGAGTATTTGAATTCTTCCCTACCGTATTCCTGTGCTGAGATACAGGCTGCTCCAACCTGCTGTAAAATGCTTGATTTCGAGAGTGATCGAAACTAATGAAAATATTGTTGGGGTAAAACCTAAAGGGAAAGGCCTAGAACCAAATTGCATTGCCATCTGATCTAACTTCTGGAGGCAGTCAAAATGAGTATTTGAATTCTTCCCTACCTTATTCCTGTGCTGAGATACAGGCTGCTCCAACCTGCTGTAAAATGCTTGATTTCGAGAGTGAGCGAAACTAATGAAAACATTGTTGGGGTAAAACCTAAAGGGAAAGGCCTAGCACCAAATTGCATTGGCCATCTGATCTAACTTCTGGAGGCAGTCAAAATGATCCTTAGAATTCTTCCCTACCTTATTCCTGTGCTGAGATACAGGCTGCTCCAACCTGCTGTAAAATGCTTGATTTCGAGAGTGAGCGAAACTAATGAAAACATTGTTGGGGTAAAACCTAAAGGGGAAAGACCTAGCACCAAATACAATTTGCCATCTGATCTAACTTCTGGAGGCAGTCAAAATGATCCTTAGAATTCTTCCCTACCTTATTCCTGTGCTGAGATACAGGCTGCTCCAATCTGCTGTAAAATGCTTGATTTCGAGAGTGAGCGAAACTAATGAAAACATTGTTGGGGTAAAACCTAAAGGGAAAGACCTAGCACCAAATTGCATTGGCCATCTGATCTAACTTCTGGAGGACAGTCAAAGTGAGTATTTGAATTCTTCCCTACCTTATTCCTGTGCTGAGATACAGGCTGCTCCAACCTGCTGTAAAATGCTTGATTTCGAGAGTGATCGAAACTAATGAAAACATTGTTGGGGTAAAACCTAAAGGGATAGGCCTAGCACCAAATTGCATTGGCCATATGATCTAACTTCTGGAGGCAGTCAAAGTGAGTATTTGAATTCTTCCCTACCTTATTCCTGTGCTGAGATACAGGCTGCTCCAACCTGCTGTAAAATGCTTGATTTCGAGAGTGAGCGAAACTAATGAAAACATTGTTGGGGTAAAACCTAAAGGGAAAGACCTAGCAACAACTACAATTTGGCTATCTGATCTAACTTCTGGAGGCAGTCAAAATGAATATTTGAATTCTTCCCTACCTTGTTCCTGTGCTGAGATACAGGCTGCTCCAACCCTGCTGTAAAATGCTTGATTTCGAGAGTGAGCGAAACCTAATGAAAACATTGTTGGGGTAAAACCTAAAGGGAAAGACCTAGCACCAAATACAATTTGCCATCTGATCTAACTTCTGGAGGCAGTCAAAATGATCCTTAGAATTCTTCCCTACCTTATTCCTGTGCTGAGATACAGGCTGCTCCAACCTGCTGTAAAATGCTTGATTTCGAGAGTGAGCGAAACTAATGAAAACATTGTTGGGGTAAAACCTAAAGGGAAAGACCTAGCACCAAATCCAATTTGCCATCTGATCTAACTTCTGGAGGCAGTCAAAATGAGTATTTGAATTCTTCCCTACCTTATTCCTGTGCTGAGATACAGGCTGCTCCAACCTGCTGTAAAATGCTTGATTTCGAGAGTGAGCGAAACTAATGAAAACATTGTTGGGGTAAAACCTAAAGGGAAAGGCCTAGCACCAAATTGCATTGGCCATCTGATCTAACTTCTGGAGGCAGTCAAAATGAGTATTTGAATTCTTCCCTACCTTATTTCTGTGCCGAGATACAGGCTGCTCCAACCTGCTGTAAAATGCTTGATTCCGAGTGTGAGCGAAACTAATGAAAACATTGTTGGGGTAAAACCTAAAGGGAAAGGCCTAGCACCAAATTGCATTGGCCATCTGATCTAACTTCTGGAGGCAGTCAAAATGAGTATTTGAATTCTTCCCTACCTTATTCCTGTGCTGAGATACAGGCTGCTCCAACCTGCTGTAAAATGCTTGATTTCGAGAGTGAGCGAAACTAATGAAAACATTGTTGGGGTAAAACCTAAAGGGAAAGACCTAGCACCAAATCCAATTTGCCATCTGATCTAACTTCTGGAGGCAGTCAAAATGATCCCTAGAATTCTTCCCTACCTTATTCCTGTGCTGAGATACAGGCTGCTCCAACCTGCTGTAAAATGCTTGATTTCGAGAGTGAGCGAAACTAATGAAAACATTGTTGGGGTAAAACCTAAAGGGAAAGGCCTAGCACCAAATCCAATTTGCCATCTGATCTAACTTCTGGAGGCAGTCAAAATGATCCTTAGAATTCCTCCCTACCTTATTCCTGTGCTGAGATACAGGCTGCTCCAACCTGCTGTAAAATGCTTGATTTCGAGAGTGAGCGAAACTAATGAAAACATTGTTGGGGTATAACCTAAAGGGAAAGGCCTAGCACCAAATTGCATTGGCCATCTGATCTAACTTCTGGAGGCAGTCAAAATGATCCTTAGAATTCTTCCCTACCTTATTCCTGTGCTGAGATACAGGCTGCTCCAACCTGCTGTAAAATGCTTGATTTCGAGAGTGAGCGAAACTAATGAAAACATTGTTGGGGTAAAACCTAAAGGGAAAGGCCTAGCACCAAATTGCATTGGCCATCTGATCTAACTTCTGGAGGCAGTCAAAATGAGTATTTGAATTCTTCCCTACCTTATTCCTGTGCTGAGATACAGGCTGCTCCAACCTGCTGTAAAATGCTTGATTTCGAGAGTGAGCGAAACTAATGAAAACATTGTTGAGGTAAAACCTAAAGGGAAAGGCCTAGCACCAAATCCAATTTGCCATCTGATCTAACTTCTGGAGGCAGTCAAAATGATCCTTAGAATTCTTCCCTACCTTATTCCTGTGCTGAGATACAGGCTGCTCCAACCTGCTGTAAAATGCTTGATTTCGAGAGTGAGCGAAACTAATGAAAACATTGTTGGGGTAAAACCTAAAGGGAAAGACCTAGCACCAAAATGCATTGGCCATCTGATCTAACTTCTGGAGGCAGTCAAAATGAGCCTTAGAATTCTTCCCTACCTTATTCCTGTGCTGAGATACAGGCTGCTCCAACCTGCTGTAAAATGCTTGATTTCGAGAGTGAGCGAAACTAATGAAAACATTGTTGGGGTATAACCTAAAGGGAAAAACCTAGCACCAAATTGCATTGGCCATCTGATCTAACTTCTGGAGGCAGTCAAAATGATCCTTAGAATTCTTCCCTACCTTATTCCTGTGCTGAGATACAGGCTGCTCCAACCTGCTGTAAAATGCTTGATTTCGAGAGTGAGCGAAACTAATGAAAACATTGTTGGGGTAAAACCTAAAGGGAAAGGCCTAGCACCAAATTGCATTGGCCATCTGATCTAACTTCTGGAGGCAGTCAAAATGAGTATTTGAATTCTTCCCTACCTTATTCCTGTGCTGAGATACAGGCTGCTCCAACCTGCTGTAAAATGCTTGATTTCGAGAGTGAGCGAAACTAATGAAAACATTGTTGGGGTAAAACCTAAAGGGAAAGGCCTAGCACCAAATCCAATTTGCCATCTGATCTAACTTCTGGAGGCAGTCAAAATGATCCTTAGAATTCTTCCCTACCTTATTCCTGTGCTGAGATACAGGCTGCTCCAACCTGCTGTAAAATGCTTGATTTCGAGAGTGAGCGGAACTAATGAAAACATTGTTGGGGTAAAACCTAAAGGGAAAGACCTAGCACCAAATCCAATTTGCCATCTGATCTAACTTCTGGAGGCAGTCAAAATGATCCTTAGAATTCTTCCCTACCTTATTCCTGTGCTGAGATACAGGCTGCTCCAACCTGCTGTAAAATGCTTGATTTCGAGAGTGAGCGAAACTAATGAAAACATTGTTGGGGTAAAACCTAAAGGGAAAGACCTAGCACCAAATCCAATTTGCCATCTGATCTAACTTCTGGAGGCAGTCAAAATGATCCTTAGAATTCTTCCCTACCTTATTCCTGTGCTGAGATACAGGCTGCTCCAACCTGCTGTAAAATGCTTGATTTCGAGAGTGAGCGAAACTAATGAAAACATTGTTGGGGTAAAACCTAAAGGGAAAGACCTAGCACCAAATCCAATTTGCCATCTGATCTAACTTCTGGAGGCAGTCAAAATGATCCTTAGAATTCTTCCCTACCTTATTCCTGTGCTGAGATACAGGCTGCTCCAATCTGCTGTAAAATGCTTGATTTCGAGAGTGAGCGAAACTAATGAAAACATTGTTGGGGTAAAACCTAAAGGGAAAGACCTAGCACCAAATCCAATTTGCCATCTGATCTAACTTCTGGAGGCAGTCAAAATGATCCTTAGAATTCTTCCCTACCTTATTCCTGTGCTGAGATACAGGCTGCTCCAACCTGCTGTAAAATGCTTGATTTCGAGAGTGAGCGAAACTAATGAAAACATTGTTGGGGTAAAACCTAAAGGGAAAGGCCTAGCACCAAATTGCATTGGCCATCTGATCTAACTTCTGGAGGCAGTCAAAATGAGTATTTGAATTCTTCCCTACCTTATTCCTGTGCTGAGATACAGGCTGCTCCAACCTGCTGTAAAATGCTTGATTTCGAGAGTGAGCGAAACTAATGAAAACATTGTTGGGGTAAAACCTAAAGGGAAAGACCTAGCACCAAATTGCATTGGCCATCTGATCTAACTTCTGGAGGCAGTCAAAATGAGTATTTGAATTCTTCCCTACCTTATTCCTGTGCTGAGATACAGGCTGCTCCAACCTGCTGTAAAATGCTTGATTTCGAGAGTGAGCGAAACTAATGAAAACATTGTTGGGGTAAAACCTAAAGGGAAAGACCTAGCACCAAATCCAATTTGCCATCTGATCTAACTTCTGGAGGCAGTCAAAGTGATCCCTAGAATTCTTCCCTACCTTATTCCTGTGCTGAGATACAGGCTGCTCCAACCTGCTGTAAAATGCTTGATTTCGAGAGTGAGCGAAACTAATGAAAACATTGTTGGGGTAAAACCTAAAGGGAAAGACCTAGCACCAAATCCAATTTGCCATCTGATCTAACTTCTGGAGGCAGTCAAAATGATCCTTAGAATTCTTCCCTACCTTATTCCTGTGCTGAGATACAGGCTGCTCCAACCTGCTGTAAAATGCTTGATTTCGAGAGTGAGCGAAACTAATGAAAACATTGTTGGGGTAAAACCTAAAGGGAAAGGCCTAGCACCAAATCCAATTTGCCATCTGATCTAACTTCTGGAGGCAGTCAAAATGAGTATTTGAATTCTTCCCTACCTTATTCCTGTGCTGAGATACAGGCTGCTCCAACCTGCTGTAAAATGCTTGATTTCGAGAGTGAGCGAAACTAATGAAAACATTGTTGAGGTAAAACCTAAAGGGAAAGGCCTAGCACCAAATCCAATTTGCCATCTGATCTAACTTCTGGAGGCAGTCAAAATGATCCTTAGAATTCTTCCCTACCTTATTCCTGTGCTGAGATACAGGCTGCTCCAACCTGCTGTAAAATGCTTGATTTCGAGAGTGAGCGAAACTAATGAAAACATTGTTGGGGTAAAACCTAAAGGGAAAGACCTAGCACCAAAATGCATTGGCCATCTGATCTAACTTCTGGAGGCAGTCAAAATGAGCCTTAGAATTCTTCCCTACCTTATTCCTGTGCTGAGATACAGGCTGCTCCAACCTGCTGTAAAATGCTTGATTTCGAGAGTGAGCGAAACTAATGAAAACATTGTTGGGGTATAACCTAAAGGGAAAAACCTAGCACCAAATTGCATTGGCCATCTGATCTAACTTCTGGAGGCAGTCAAAATGATCCTTAGAATTCTTCCCTACCTTATTCCTGTGCTGAGATACAGGCTGCTCCAACCTGCTGTAAAATGCTTGATTTCGAGAGTGAGCGAAACTAATGAAAACATTGTTGGGGTAAAACCTAAAGGGAAAGGCCTAGCACCAAATTGCATTGGCCATCTGATCTAACTTCTGGAGGCAGTCAAAATGAGTATTTGAATTCTTCCCTACCTTATTCCTGTGCTGAGATACAGGCTGCTCCAACCTGCTGTAAAATGCTTGATTTCGAGAGTGAGCGAAACTAATGAAAACATTGTTGGGGTAAAACCTAAAGGGAAAGGCCTAGCACCAAATCCAATTTGCCATCTGATCTAACTTCTGGAGGCAGTCAAAATGATCCTTAGAATTCTTCCCTACCTTATTCCTGTGCTGAGATACAGGCTGCTCCAACCTGCTGTAAAATGCTTGATTTCGAGAGTGAGCGGAACTAATGAAAACATTGTTGGGGTAAAACCTAAAGGGAAAGACCTAGCACCAAATCCAATTTGCCATCTGATCTAACTTCTGGAGGCAGTCAAAATGATCCTTAGAATTCTTCCCTACCTTATTCCTGTGCTGAGATACAGGCTGCTCCAACCTGCTGTAAAATGCTTGATTTCGAGAGTGAGCGAAACTAATGAAAACATTGTTGGGGTAAAACCTAAAGGGAAAGACCTAGCACCAAATCCAATTTGCCATCTGATCTAACTTCTGGAGGCAGTCAAAATGATCCTTAGAATTCTTCCCTACCTTATTCCTGTGCTGAGATACAGGCTGCTCCAACCTGCTGTAAAATGCTTGATTTCGAGAGTGAGCGAAACTAATGAAAACATTGTTGGGGTAAAACCTAAAGGGAAAGACCTAGCACCAAATCCAATTTGCCATCTGATCTAACTTCTGGAGGCAGTCAAAATGATCCTTAGAATTCTTCCCTACCTTATTCCTGTGCTGAGATACAGGCTGCTCCAATCTGCTGTAAAATGCTTGATTTCGAGAGTGAGCGAAACTAATGAAAACATTGTTGGGGTAAAACCTAAAGGGAAAGACCTAGCACCAAATCCAATTTGCCATCTGATCTAACTTCTGGAGGCAGTCAAAATGATCCTTAGAATTCTTCCCTACCTTATTCCTGTGCTGAGATACAGGCTGCTCCAACCTGCTGTAAAATGCTTGATTTCGAGAGTGAGCGAAACTAATGAAAACATTGTTGGGGTAAAACCTAAAGGGAAAGGCCTAGCACCAAATTGCATTGGCCATCTGATCTAACTTCTGGAGGCAGTCAAAATGAGTATTTGAATTCTTCCCTACCTTATTCCTGTGCTGAGATACAGGCTGCTCCAACCTGCTGTAAAATGCTTGATTTCGAGAGTGAGCGAAACTAATGAAAACATTGTTGGGGTAAAACCTAAAGGGAAAGACCTAGCACCAAATTGCATTGGCCATCTGATCTAACTTCTGGAGGCAGTCAAAATGAGTATTTGAATTCTTCCCTACCTTATTCCTGTGCTGAGATACAGGCTGCTCCAACCTGCTGTAAAATGCTTGATTTCGAGAGTGAGCGAAACTAATGAAAACATTGTTGGGGTAAAACCTAAAGGGAAAGACCTAGCACCAAATCCAATTTGCCATCTGATCTAACTTCTGGAGGCAGTCAAAGTGATCCCTAGAATTCTTCCCTACCTTATTCCTGTGCTGAGATACAGGCTGCTCCAACCTGCTGTAAAATGCTTGATTTCGAGAGTGAGCGAAACTAATGAAAACATTGTTGGGGTAAAACCTAAAGGGAAAGGCCTAGCACCAAATCCAATTTGCCATCTGATCTAACTTCTGGAGGCAGTCAAAATGAGTATTTGAATTCTTCCCTACCTTATTCCTGTGCTGAGATACAGGCTGCTCCAACCTGCTGTAAAATGCTTGATTTCGAGAGTGAGCGAAACTAATGAAAACATTGTTGGGGTAAAACCTAAAGGGAAAGGCCTAGCACCAAATCCAATTTGCCATCTGATCTAACTTCTGGAGGCAGTCAAAATGATCCTTAGAATTCTTCCCTACCTTATTCCTGTGCTGAGATACAGGCTGCTCCAACCTGCTGTAAAATGCTTGATTTCGAGAGTGAGCGAAACTAATGAAAACATTGTTGGGGTAAAACCTAAAGGGAAAGACCTAGCACCAAATCCAATTTGCCATCTGATCTAACTTCTGGAGGCAGTCAAAGTGATCCCTAGAATTCTTCCCTACCTTATTCCTGTGCTGAGATACAGGCTGCTCCAACCTGCTGTAAAATGCTTGATTTCGAGAGTGAGCGAAACTAATGAAAACATTGTTGGGGTAAAACCTAAAGGGAAAGACCTAGCACCAAATCCAATTTGCCATCTGATCTAACTTCTGGAGGCAGTCAAAATGATCCTTAGAATTCTTCCCTACCTTATTCCTGTGCTGAGATACAGGCTGCTCCAACCTGCTGTAAAATGCTTGATTTCGAGAGTGAGCGAAACTAATGAAAACATTGTTGGGGTAAAACCTAAAGGGAAAGACCTAGCACCAAATCCAATTTGCCATCTGATCTAACTTCTGGAGGCAGTCAAAATGATCCTTAGAATTCTTCCCTACCTTATTCCTGTGCTGAGATACAGGCTGCTCCAACCTGCTGTAAAATGCTTGATTTCGAGAGTGAGCGAAACTAATGAAAACATTGTTGGGGTAAAACCTAAAGGGAAAGACCTAGCACCAAAATGCATTGGCCATCTGATCTAACTTCTGGAGGCAGTCAAAATGAGTATTTGAATTCTTCCCTACCTTATTCCTGTGCTGAGATACAGGCTGCTCCAACCTGCTGTAAAATGCTTGATTTCGAGAGTGAGCGAAACTAATGAAAACATTGTTGGGGTATAACCTAAAGGGAAAGGCCTAGCACCAAATTGCATTGGCCATCTGATCTAACTTCTGGAGGCAGTCAAAATGATCCTTAGAATTCTTCCCTACCTTATTCCTGTGCTGAGATACAGGCTGCTCCAACCTGCTGTAAAATGCTTGATTTCGAGAGTGAGCGAAACTAATGAAAACATTGTTGGGGTAAAACCTAAAGGGAAAGGCCTAGCACCAAATTGCATTGGCCATCTGATCTAACTTCTGGAGGCAGTCAAAATGATCCTTAGAATTCTTCCCTACCTTATTCCTGTGCTGAGATACAGGCTGCTCCAACCTGCTGTAAAATGCTTGATTTCGAGAGTGAGCGGAACTAATGAAAACATTGTTGGGGTAAAACCTAAAGGGAAAGACCTAGCACCAAATCCAATTTGCCATCTGATCTAACTTCTGGAGGCAGTCAAAATGATCCTTAGAATTCTTCCCTACCTTATTCCTGTGCTGAGATACAGGCTGCTCCAACCTGCTGTAAAATGCTTGATTTCGAGAGTGAGCGAAACTAATGAAAACATTGTTGGGGTAAAACCTAAAGGGAAAGACCTAGCACCAAATCCAATTTGCCATCTGATCTAACTTCTGGAGGCAGTCAAAATGATCCTTAGAATTCTTCCCTACCTTATTCCTGTGCTGAGATACAGGCTGCTCCAACCTGCTGTAAAATGCTTGATTTCGAGAGTGAGCGAAACTAATGAAAACATTGTTGGGGTAAAACCTAAAGGGAAAGACCTAGCACCAAATCCAATTTGCCATCTGATCTAACTTCTGGAGGCAGTCAAAATGAGCCTTAGAATTCTTCCCTACCTTATTCCTGTGCTGAGATACAGGCTGCTCCAACCTGCTGTAAAATGCTTGATTTCGAGAGTGAGCGAAACTAATGAAAACATTGTTGGGGTAAAACCTAAAGGGAAAGACCTAGCACCAAATCCAATTTGCCATCTGATCTAACTTCTGGAGGCAGTCAAAATGATCCTTAGAATTCTTCCCTACCTTATTCCTGTGCTGAGATACAGGCTGCTCCAACCTGCTGTAAAATGCTTGATTTCGAGAGTGAGCGAAACTAATGAAAACATTGTTGGGGTAAAACCTAAAGGGAAAGACCTAGCACCAAATTGCATTGGCCATCTGATCTAACTTCTGGAGGCAGTCAAAATGAGTATTTGAATTCTTCCCTACCTTATTCCTGTGCTGAGATACAGGCTGCTCCAACCTGCTGTAAAATGCTTGATTTCGAGAGTGATCGAAACTAATGAAAACATTGTTGGGGTAAAACCTAAAGGGAAAGACCTAGCACCAAATCCAATTTGCCATCTGATCTAACTTCTGGAGGCAGTCAAAGTGATCCCTAGAATTCTTCCCTACCTTATTCCTGTGCTGAGATACAGGCTGCTCCAACCTGCTGTAAAATGCTTGATTTCGAGAGTGAGCGAAACTAATGAAAACATTGTTGGGGTAAAACCTAAAGGGAAAGACCTAGCACCAAATCCAATTTGCCATCTGATCTAACTTCTGGAGGCAGTCAAAATGATCCTTAGAATTCTTCCCTACCTTATTCCTGTGCTGAGATACAGGCTGCTCCAACCTGCTGTAAAATGCTTGATTTCGAGAGTGAGCGAAACTAATGAAAACATTGTTGGGGTAAAACCTAAAGGGAAAGACCTAGCACCAAATCCAATTTGCCATCTGATCTAACTTCTGGAGGCAGTCAAAATGATCCTTAGAATTCTTCCCTACCTTATTCCTGTGCTGAGATACAGGCTGCTCCAACCTGCTGTAAAATGCTTGATTTCGAGAGTGAGCGAAACTAATGAAAACATTGTTGGGGTAAAACCTAAAGGGAAAGACCTAGCACCAAATCCAATTTGCCATCTGATCTAACTTCTGGAGGCAGTCAAAATGATCCTTAGAATTCTTCCCTACCTTATTCCTGTGCTGAGATACAGGCTGCTCCAACCTGCTGTAAAATGCTTGATTTCGAGAGTGAGCGAAACTAATGAAAACATTGTTGGGGTAAAACCTAAAGGGAAAGACCTAGCACCAAATCCAATTTGCCATCTGATCTAACTTCTGGAGGCAGTCAAAATGATCCTTAGAATTCTTCCCTACCTTATTCCTGTGCTGAGATACAGGCTGCTCCAACCTGCTGTAAAATGCTTGATTTCGAGAGTGAGCGAAACTAATGAAAACATTGTTGGGGTAAAACCTAAAGGGAAAGACCTAGCACCAAATCCAATTTGCCATCTGATCTAACTTCTGGAGGCAGTCAAAATGATCCTTAGAATTCTTCCCTACCTTATTCCTGTGCTGAGATACAGGCTGCTCCAACCTGCTGTAAAATGCTTGATTTCGAGAGTGAGCGAAACTAATGAAAACATTGTTGGGGTAAAACCTAAAGGGAAAGACCTAGCACCAAATCCAATTTGCCATCTGATCTAACTTCTGGAGGCAGTCAAAATGATCCTTAGAATTCTTCCCTACCTTATTCCTGTGCTGAGATACAGGCTGCTCCAACCTGCTGTAAAATGCTTGATTTCGAGAGTGAGCGAAACTAATGAAAACATTGTTGGGGTAAAACCTAAAGGGAAAGGCCTAGCACCAAATCCAATTTGCCATCTGATCTAACTTCTGGAGGCAGTCAAAATGAGTATTTGAATTCTTCCCTACCTTATTCCTGTGCTGAGATACAGGCTGCTCCAACCTGCTGTAAAATGCTTGATTTCGAGAGTGAGCGAAACTAATGAAAACATTGTTGGGGTAAAACCTAAAGGGAAAGACCTCGCACCAAATACAATTTGCCATCTGATCTAACTTCTGGAGGCAGTCAAAATGATCCTTAGAATTCTTCCCTACCTTATTCCTGTGCTGAGATACAGGCTGCTCCAACCTGCTGTAAAATGCTTGATTTCGAGAGTGAGCGAAACTAATGAAAACATTGTTGGGGTAAAACCTAAAGGGAAAGACCTAGCACCAAATCCAATTTGCCATCTGATCTAACTTCTGGAGGCAGTCAAAATGATCCTTAGAATTCTTCCCTACCTTATTCCTGTGCTGAGATACAGGCTGCTCCAACCTGCTGTAAAATGCTTGATTTCGAGAGTGAGCGAAACTAATGAAAACATTGTTGGGGTAAAACCTAAAGGGAAAGACCTAGCACCAAATCCAATTTGCCATCTGATCTAACTTCTGGAGGCAGTCAAAATGATCCTTAGAATTCTTCCCTACCTTATTCCTGTGCTGAGATACAGGCTGCTCCAACCTGCTGTAAAATGCTTGATTTCGAGAGTGAGCGAAACTAATGAAAACATTGTTGGGGTAAAACCTAAAGGGAAAGACCTAGCACCAAAATGCATTGGCCATCTGATCTAACTTCTGGAGGCAGTCAAAATGAGCCTTAGAATTCTTCCCTACCTTATTCCTGTGCTGAGATACAGGCTGCTCCAACCTGCTGTAAAATGCTTGATTTCGAGAGTGAGCGAAACTAATGAAAACATTGTTGGGGTATAACCTAAAGGGAAAGGCCTAGCACCAAATTGCATTGGCCATCTGATCTAACTTCTGGAGGCAGTCAAAATGATCCTTAGAATTCTTCCCTACCTTATTCCTGTGCTGAGATACAGGCTGCTCCAACCTGCTGTAAAATGCTTGATTTCGAGAGTGAGCGAAACTAATGAAAACATTGTTGGGGTAAAACCTAAAGGGAAAGGCCTAGCACCAAATTGCATTGGCCATCTGATCTAACTTCTGGAGGCAGTCAAAATGAGTATTTGAATTCTTCCCTACCTTATTCCTGTGCTGAGATACAGGCTGCTCCAACCTGCTGTAAAATGCTTGATTTCGAGAGTGAGCGAAACTAATGAAAACATTGTTGGGGTAAAACCTAAAGGGAAAGGCCTAGCACCAAATCCAATTTGCCATCTGATCTAACTTCTGGAGGCAGTCAAAATGATCCTTAGAATTCTTCCCTACCTTATTCCTGTGCTGAGATACAGGCTGCTCCAACCTGCTGTAAAATGCTTGATTTCGAGAGTGAGCGAAACTAATGAAAACATTGTTGGGGTAAAACCTAAAGGGAAAGACCTAGCACCAAAATGCATTGGCCATCTGATCTAACTTCTGGAGGCAGTCAAAATGTGCCTTAGAATTCTTCCCTACCTTATTCCTGTGCTGAGATACAGGCTGCTCCAACCTGCTGTAAAATGCTTGATTTCGAGAGTGAGCGAAACTAATGAAAACATTGTTGGGGTAAAACCTAAAGGGAAAGGCCTAGCACCAAATTGCATTGGCCATCTGATCTAACTTCTGGAGGCAGTCAAAATGAGTATTTGAATTCTTCCCTACCTTATTTCTGTGCCGAGATACAGGCTGCTCCAACCTGCTGTAAAATGCTTGATTCCGAGAGTGAGCGAAACTAATGAAAACATTGTTGGGGTAAAACCTAAAGGGAAAGGCCTAGCACCAAATTGCATTGGCCATCTGATCTAACTTCTGGAGGCAGTCAAAATGATCCTTAGAATTCTTCCCTACCTTATTCCAGTGCTGAGATACAGGCTGCTCCAACCTGCTGTAAAATGCTTGATTTCGAGAGTGAGCGAAACTAATGAAAACATTGTTGGGGTAAAACCTAAAGGGAAAGACCTAGCACCAAATCCAATTTGCCATCTGATCTAACTTCTGGAGGCAGTCAAAATGATCCCTAGAATTCTTCCCTACCTTATTCCTGTGCTGAGATACAGGCTGCTCCAACCTGCTGTAAAATGCTTGATTTCGAGAGTGAGCGAAACTAATGAAAACATTGTTGGGGTAAAACCTAAAGGGAAAGGCCTAGCACCAAATCCAATTTGCCATCTGATCTAACTTCTGGAGGCAGTCAAAATGATCCTTAGAATTCCTCCCTACCTTATTCCTGTGCTGAGATACAGGCTGCTCCAACCTGCTGTAAAATGCTTGATTTCGAGAGTGAGCGAAACTAATGAAAACATTGTTGGGGTATAACCTAAAGGGAAAGGCCTAGCACCAAATTGCATTGGCCATCTGATCTAACTTCTGGAGGCAGTCAAAATGATCCTTAGAATTCTTCCCTACCTTATTCCTGTGCTGAGATACAGGCTGCTCCAACCTGCTGTAAAATGCTTGATTTCGAGAGTGAGCGAAACTAATGAAAACATTGTTGGGGTAAAACCTGAAGGGAAAGGCCTAGCACCAAATTGCATTGGCCATCTGATCTAACTTCTGGAGGCAGTCAAAATGAGTATTTGAATTCTTCCCTACCTTATTCCTGTGCTGAGATACAGGCTGCTCCAACCTGCTGTAAAATGCTTGATTTCGAGAGTGAGCGAAACTAATGAAAACATTGTTGGGGTAAAACCTAAAGGGAAAGGCCTAGCACCAAATCCAATTTGCCATCTGATCTAACTTCTGGAGGCAGTGAAAATGATCCTTTGAATTCTTCCCTACCTTATTCCTGTGCTGAGATACAGGCTGCTCCAACCTGCTGTAAAATGCTTGATTTCGAGAGTGAGCGAAACTAATGAAAACATTGTTGGGGTAAAACCTAAAGGGAAAGACCTAGCACCAAATCCAATTTGCCATCTGATCTAACTTCTGGAGGCAGTCAAAATGATCCTTAGAATTCTTCCCTACCTTATTCCTGTGCTGAGATACAGGCTGCTCCAACCTGCTGTAAAATGCTTGATTTCGAGAGTGAGCGAAACTAATGAAAACATTGTTGGGGTAAAACCTAAAGGGAAAGGCCTAGCACCAAATTGCATTGGCCATCTGATCTAACTTCTGGAGGCAGTCAAAATGAGTATTTGAATTCTTCCCTACCTTATTCCTGTGCTGAGATACAGGCTGCTCCAACCTGCTGTAAAATGCTTGATTTCGAGAGTGAGCGAAACTAATGAAAACATTGTTGGGGTAAAACCTAAAGGGAAAGACCTAGCACCAAATCCAATTTGCCATCTGATCTAACTTCTGGAGGCAGTCAAAATGATCCTTAGAATTCTTCCCTACCTTATTCCTGTGCTGAGATACAGGCTGCTCCAACCTGCTGTAAAATGCTTGATTTCGAGAGTGAGCGAAACTAATGAAAACATTGTTGGGGTAAAACCTAAAGGGAAAGACCTAGCACCAAATCCAATTTGCCATCTGATCTAACTTCTGGAGGCAGTCAAAATGATCCTTAGAATTCTTCCCTACCTTATTCCTGTGCTGAGATACAGGCTGCTCCAACCTGCTGTAAAATGCTTGATTTCGAGAGTGAGCGAAACTAATGAAAACATTGTTGGGGTAAAACCTAAAGGGAAAGACCTAGCACCAAATCCAATTTGCCATCTGATCTAACTTCTGGAGGCAGTCAAAATGATCCTTAGAATTCTTCCCTACCTTATTCCTGTGCTGAGATACAGGCTGCTCCAACCTGCTGTAAAATGCTTGATTTCGAGAGTGAGCGAAACTAATGAAAACATTGTTGGGGTAAAACCTAAAGGGAAAGACCTAGCACCAAATCCAATTTGCCATCTGATCTAACTTCTGGAGGCAGTCAAAATGAGTATTTGAATTCTTCCCTACCTTATTCCTGTGCTGAGATACAGGCTGCTCCAACCTGCTGTAAAATGCTTGATTTCGAGAGTGAGCGAAACTAATGAAAACATTGTTGGGGTAAAACCTAAAGGGAAAGACCTAGCACCAAATCCAATTTGCCATCTGATCTAACTTCTGGAGGCAGTCAAAATGATCCTTAGAATTCTTCCCTACCTTATTCCTGTGCTGAGATACAGGCTGCTCCAACCTGCTGTAAAATGCTTGATTTCGAGAGTGAGCGAAACTAATGAAAACATTGTTGGGGTAAAACCTAAAGGGAAAGACCTAGCACCAAATCCAATTTGCCATCTGATCTAACTTCTGGAGGCAGTCAAAATGATCCTTAGAATTCTTCCCTACCTTATTCCTGTGCTGAGATACAGGCTGCTCCAACCTGCTGTAAAATGCTTGATTTCGAGAGTGAGCGAAACTAATGAAAACATTGTTGGGGTAAAACCTAAAGGGAAAGACCTAGCACCAAATCCAATTTGCCATCTGATCTAACTTCTGGAGGCAGTCAAAATGATCCTTAGAATTCTTCCCTACCTTATTCCTGTGCTGAGATACAGGCTGCTCCAACCTGCTGTAAAATGCTTGATTTCGAGAGTGAGCGAAACTAATGAAAACATTGTTGGGGTAAAACCTAAAGGGAAAGACCTAGCACCAAATCCAATTTGCCATCTGATCTAGCTTCTGGAGGCAGTCAAAATGATCCTTAGAATTCTTCCCTACCTTATTCCTGTGCTGAGATACAGGCTGCTCCAACCTGCTGTAAAATGCTTGATTTCGAGAGTGAGCGAAACTAATGAAAACAATGTTGGGGTAAAACCTAAAGGGAAAGGCCTAGCACCAAATCCAATTTTCCATCTTATCTAACTTCTGGAGGCAGTCAAAATGATCCTTAGAATTCTTCCCTACCTTATTCCTGTGCTGAGATACAGGCTGCTCCAACCTGCTGTAAAATGCTTGATTTCGAGAGTGAGCGAAACTAATGAAAACATTGTTGGGGTAAAACCTAAAGGGAAAGACCTAGCACCAAATCCAATTTGCCATCTGATCTAACTTCTGGAGGCAGTCAAAATGAGTATTTGAATTCTTCCCTACCTTATTCCTGTGCTGAGATACAGGCTGCTCCAACCTGCTGTAAAATGCTTGATTTCGAGAGTGAGCGAAACTAATGAAAACATTGTTGGGGTAAAACCTAAAAGGAAAGACCTAGCACCAAATTCCATTGGCCATCTGATCTAACTTCTGGAGGCAGTCAAAATGATCCTTAGAATTCTTCCCTACCTTATTCCTGTGCTGAGATACAGGCTGCTCCAACCTGCTGTAAAATGCTTGATTTCGAGAGTGAGCGAAACTAATGAAAACATTGTTGGGGTAAAACCTAAAGGGAAAGGCCTAGCACCAAATCCAATTTGCCATCTGATCTAACTTCTGGAGGCAGTCAAAATGATCCTTAGAATTCTTCCCTACCTTATTCCTGTGCTGAGATACAGGCTGCTCCAACCTGCTGTAAAATGCTTGATTTCGAGAGTGAGCGAAACTAATGAAAACATTGTTGGGGTAAAACCTAAAGGGAAAGACCTAGCACCAAATCCAATTTGCCATCTGATCTAACTTCTGGAGGCAGTCAAAATGATCCTTAGAATTCTTCCCTACCTTATTCCTGTGCTGAGATACAGGCTGCTCCAACCTGCTGTAAAATGCTTGATTTCGAGAGTGAGCGAAACTAATGAAAACATTGTTGGGGTAAAACCTAAAGGGAAAGGCCTAGCACCAAATCCAATTTTCCATCTTATCTAACTTCTGGAGGCAGTCAAAATGAGTATTTGAATTCTTCCCTACCTTATTCCTGTGCTGAGATACAGGCTGCTCCAACTTGCTGTAAAATGCTTGATTTCGAGAGTGAGCGAAACTAATGAAAACATTGTTGGGGTAAAACCTAAAGGGAAAGACCTAGCACCAAATCCAATTGGCCATCTGATCTAACTTCTGGAGGCAGTCAAAATGATCCTTAGAATTCTTCCCTACCTTATTCCTGTGCTGAGATACAGGCTGCTCCAACCTGCTGTAAAATGCTTGATTTCGAGAGTGAGCGAAACTAATGAAAACATTGTTGGGGTAAAACCTAAAGGGAAAGACCTAGCACCAAATCCAATTGGCCATCTGATCTAACTTCTGGAGGCAGTCAAAATGATCCTTAGAATTCTTCCCTACCTTATTCCTGTGCTGAGATACAGGCTGCTCCAACCTGCTGTAAAATGCTTGATTTCGAGAGTGAGCGAAACTAATGAAAACATTGTTGGGGTAAAACCTAAAGGGAAAGACCTAGCACCAAATCCAATTTGCCATCTGATCTAACTTCTGGAGGCAGTCAAAATGATCCTTAGAATTCTTCCCTACCTTATTCCTGTGCTGAGATACAGGCTGCTCCAACCTGCTGTAAAATGCTTGATTTCGAGAGTGAGCGAAACTAATGAAAACATTGTTGGGGTAAAACCTAAAGGGAAAGACCTAGCACCAAATCCAATTTGCCATCTGATCTAACTTCTGGAGGCAGTCAAAATGAGCCTTAGAATTCTTCCCTACCTTATTCCTGTGCTGAGATACAGGCTGCTCCAACCTGCTGTAAAATGCTTGATTTCGAGAGTGAGCGAAACTAATGAAAACATTGTTGGGGTAAAACCTAAAGGGAAAGGCCTAGCACCAAATCCAATTTGCCATCTGATCTAACTTCTGGAGGCAGTCAAAATGAGTATTTGAATTCTTCCCTACCTTATTACTGTGCTGAGATACAGGCTGCTCCAACCTGCTGTAAAATGCTTGATTTCGAGAGTGAGCGAAACTAATGAAAACATTGTTGGGGTAAAACCTAAAGGGAAAGACCTAGCACCAAATCCAATTGGCCATCTGATCTAACTTCTGGAGGCAGTCAAAATGATCCTTAGAATTCTTCCCTACCTTATTCCTGTGCTGAGATACAGGCTGCTCCAACCTGCTGTAAAATGCTTGATTTCGAGAGTGAGCGAAACTAATGAAAACATTGTTGGGGTAAAACCTAAAGGGAAAGACCTAGCACCAAATCCAATTTGCCATCTGATCTAACTTCTGGAGGCAGTCAAAATGATCCTTAGAATTCTTCCCTACCTTATTCCTGTGCTGAGATACAGGCTGCTCCAACCTGCTGTAAAATGCTTGATTTCGAGAGTGAGCGAAACTAATGAAAACATTGTTGGGGTAAAACCTAAAGGGAAAGACCTAGCACCAAATTCCATTGGCCATCTGATCTAACTTCTGGAGGCAGTCAAAATGCGTATTTGAATTCTTCCCTACCTTATTCCTGTGCTGAAATACAGGCTGCTCCAACCTGCTGTAAAATGCTTGATTTCGAGAGTGAGCGAAACTAATGAAAACATTGTTGGGGTAAAACCTAAAGGGAAAGACCTAGCACCAAATCCAATTTGCCATCTGATCTAACTTCTGGAGGCAGTCAAAATGATCCTTAGAATTCTTCCCTACCTTATTCCTGTGCTGAGATACAGGCTGCTCCAACCTGCTGTAAAATGCTTGATTTCGAGAGTGAGCGAAACTAATGAAAACATTGTTGGGGTAAAACCTAAAGGGAAAGACCCAGCACCAAATCCAATTTGCCATCTGATCTAACTTCTGGAGGCAGTCAAAATGATCCTTAGAATTCTTCCCTACCTTATTCCTGTGCTGAGATACAGGCTGCTCCAACCTGCTGTAAAATGCTTGATTTCGAGAGTGAGCGAAACTAATGAAAACATTGTTGGGGTAAAACCTAAAGGGAAAGACCTAGCACCAAATCCAATTTGCCATCTGATCTAACTTCTGGAGGCAGTCAAAATGATCCTTAGAATTCTTCCCTACCTTATTCCTGTGCTGAGATACAGGCTGCTCCAACCTGCTGTAAAATGCTTGATTTCGAGAGTGAGCGAAACTAATGAAAACATTGTTGGGGTAAAACCTAAAGGGAAAGACCTAGCACCAAATCCAATTTGCCATCTGATCTAACTTCTGGAGGCAGTCAAAATGATCCTTAGAATTCTTCCCTACCTTATTCCTGTGCTGAGATACAGGCTGCTCCAACCTGCTGTAAAATGCTTGATTTCGAGAGTGAGCGAAACTAATGAAAACATTGTTGGGGTAAAACCTAAAGGGAAAGGCCTAGCACCAAATCCAATTTGCCATCTGATCTAACTTCTGGAGGCAGTCAAAATGAGTATTTGAATTCTTCCCTACCTTATTACTGTGCTGAGATACAGGCTGCTCCAACCTGCTGTAAAATGCTTGATTTCGAGAGTGAGCGAAACTAATGAAAACATTGTTGGGGTAAAACCTAAAGGGAAAGACCTAGCACCAAATCCAATTGGCCATCTGATCTAACTTCTGGAGGCAGTCAAAATGAGCCTTAGAATTCTTCCCTACCTTATTCCTGTGCTGAGATACAGGCTGCTCCAACCTGCTGTAAAATGCTTGATTTCGAGAGTGAGCGAAACTAATGAAAACATTGTTGCGGTAAAACCTAAAGGGAAAGGCCTAGCACCAAATCCAATTTGCCATCTGATCTAACTTCTGGAGGCAGTCAAAATGAGTATTTGAATTCTTCCCTACCTTATTACTGTGCTGAGATACAGGCTGCTCCAACCTGCTGTAAAATGCTTGATTTCGAGAGTGAGCGAAACTAATGAAAACATTGTTGGGGTAAAACCTAAAGGGAAAGACCTAGCACCAAATCCAATTTGCCATCTGATCTAACTTCTGGAGGCAGTCAAAATGATCCTTAGAATTCTTCCCTACCTTATTCCTGTGCTGAGATACAGGCTGCTCCAACCTGCTGTAAAATGCTTGATTTCGAGAGTGAGCGAAACTAATGAAAACATTGTTGGGGTAAAACCTAAAGGGAAAGACCTAGCACCAAATCCAATTTGCCATCTGATCTAACTTCTGGAGGCAGTCAAAATGAGCCTTAGAATTCTTCCCTACCTTATTCCTGTGCTGAGATACAGGCTGCTCCAACCTGCTGTAAAATGCTTGATTTCGAGAGTGAGCGAAACTAATGAAAACATTGTTGGGGTAAAACCTAAAGGGAAAGACCTAGCACCAAATCCAATTTGCCATCTGATCTAACTTCTGGAGGCAGTCAAAATGATCCTTAGAATTCTTCCCTACCTTATTCCTGTGCTGAGATACAGGCTGCTCCAACCTGCTGTAAAATGCTTGATTTCGAGAGTGAGCGAAACTAATGAAAACATTGTTGGGGTAAAACCTAAAGGGAAAGACCTAGCACCAAATCCAATTGGCCATCTGATCTAACTTCTGGAGGCAGTCAAAATGATCCTTAGAATTCTTCCCTACCTTATTCCTGTGCTGAGATACAGGCTGCTCCAACCTGCTGTAAAATGCTTGATTTCGAGAGTGAGCGAAACTAATGAAAACATTGTTGGGGTAAAACCTAAAGGGAAAGACCTAGCACCAAATCCAATTTGCCATCTGATCTAACTTCTGGAGGCAGTCAAAATGATCCTTAGAATTCTTCCCTACCTTATTCCTGTGCTGAGATACAGGCTGCTCCAACCTGCTGTAAAATGCTTGATTTCGAGAGTGAGCGAAACTAATGAAAACATTGTTGGGGTAAAACCTAAAGGGAAAGGCCTAGCACCAAATCCAATTGGCCATCTGATCTAACTTCTGGAGGCAGTCAAAATGAGTATTTGAATTCTTCCCTACCTTATTCCTGTGCTGAGATACAGGCTGCTCCAACCTGCTGTAAAATGCTTGATTTCGAGAGTGAGCGAAACTAATGAAAACATTGTTGGGGTAAAACCTAAAGGGAAAGACCTAGCACCAAATCCAATTTGCCATCTGATCTAACTTCTGGAGGCAGTCAAAATGATCCTTAGAATTCTTCCCTACCTTATTCCTGTGCTGAGATACAGGCTGCTCCAACCTGCTGTAAAATGCTTGATTTCGAGAGTGAGCGAAACTAATGAAAACATTGTTGGGGTAAAACCTAAAGGGAAAGACCTAGCACCAAATCCAATTTGCCATCTGATCTAACTTCTGGAGGCAGTCAAAATGATCCTTAGAATTCTTCCCTACCTTATTCCTGTGCTGAGATACAGGCTGCTCCAACCTGCTGTAAAATGCTTGATTTCGAGAGTGAGCGAAACTAATGAAAACATTGTTGGGGTAAAACCTAAAGGGAAAGACCTAGCACCAAATCCAATTTGCCATCTGATCTAACTTCTGGAGGCAGTCAAAATGATCCTTAGAATTCTTCCCTACCTTATTCCTGTGCTGAGATACAGGCTGCTCCAACCTGCTGTAAAATGCTTGATTTCGAGAGTGAGCGAAACTAATGAAAACATTGTTGGGGTAAAACCTAAAGGGAAAGACCTAGCACCAAATCCAATTTGCCATCTGATCTAACTTCTGGAGGCAGTCAAAATGATCCTTAGAATTCTTCCCTACCTTATTCCTGTGCTGAGATACAGGCTGCTCCAACCTGCTGTAAAATGCTTGATTTCGAGAGTGAGCGAAACTAATGAAAACATTGTTGGGGTAAAACCTAAAGGGAAAGACCTAGCACCAAATCCAATTTGCCATCTGATCTAACTTCTGGAGGCAGTCAAAATGATCCTTAGAATTCTTCCCTACCTTATTCCTGTGCTGAGATACAGGCTGCTCCAACCTGCTGTAAAATGCTTGATTTCGAGAGTGAGCGAAACTAATGAAAACATTGTTGGGGTAAAACCTAAAGGGAAAGACCTAGCACCAAATCCAATTTGCCATCTGATCTAACTTCTGGAGGCAGTCAAAATGATCCTTAGAATTCTTCCCTACCTTATTCCTGTGCTGAGATACAGGCTGCTCCAACCTGCTGTAAAATGCTTGATTTCGAGAGTGAGCGAAACTAATGAAAACATTGTTGGGGTAAAACCTAAAGGGAAAGGCCTAGCACCAAATCCAATTTGCCATCTGATCTAACTTCTGGAGGCAGTCAAAATGATCCTTAGAATTCTTCCCTACCTTATTCCTGTGCTGAGATACAGGCTGCTCCAACCTGCTGTAAAATGCTTGATTTCGAGAGTGAGCGAAACTAATGAAAACATTGTTGGGGTAAAACCTAAAGGGAAAGACCTAGCACCAAATTCCATTGGCCATCTGATCTAACTTCTGGAGGCAGTCAAAATGCGTATTTGAATTCTTCCCTACCTTATTCCTGTGCTGAAATACAGGCTGCTCCAACCTGCTGTAAAATGCTTGATTTCGAGAGTGAGCGAAACTAATGAAAACATTGTTGGGGTAAAACCTAAAGGGAAAGACCTAGCACCAAATCCAATTTGCCATCTGATCTAACTTCTGGAGGCAGTCAAAATGATCCTTAGACTTCTTCCCTACCTTATTCCTGTGCTGAGATACAGGCTGCTCCAACCTGCTGTAAAATGCTTGATTTCGAGAGTGAGCGAAACTAATGAAAACATTGTTGGGGTAAAACCTAAAGGGAAAGACCTAGCACCAAATCCAATTTGCCATCTGATCTAACTTCTGGAGGCAGTCAAAATGATCCTTAGAATTCTTCCCTACCTTATTCCTGTGCTGAGATACAGGCTGCTCCAACCTGCTGTAAAATGCTTGATTTCGAGAGTGAGCGAAACTAATGAAAACATTGTTGGGGTAAAACCTAAAGGGAAAGACCTAGCACCAAATCCAATTTGCCATCTGATCTAACTTCTGGAGGCAGTCAAAATGATCCTTAGAATTCTTCCCTACCTTATTCCTGTGCTGAGATACAGGCTGCTCCAACCTGCTGTAAAATGCTTGATTTCGAGAGTGAGCGAAACTAATGAAAACATTGTTGGGGTAAAACCTAAAGGGAAAGACCTAGCACCAAATCCAATTTGCCATCTGATCTAACTTCTGGAGGCAGTCAAAATGATCCTTAGAATTCTTCCCTACCTTATTCCTGTGCTGAGATACAGGCTGCTCCAACCTGCTGTAAAATGCTTGATTTCGAGAGTGAGCGAAACTAATGAAAACATTGTTGGGGTAAAACCTAAAGGGAAAGACCTAGCACCAAATCCAATTTGCCATCTGATCTAACTTCTGGAGGCAGTCAAAATGATCCTTAGACTTCTTCCCTACCTTATTCCTGTGCTGAGATACAGGCTGCTCCAACCTGCTGTAAAATGCTTGATTTCGAGAGTGAGCGAAACTAATGAAAACATTGTTGGGGTAAAACCTAAAGGGAAAGACCTAGCACCAAATCCAATTTGCCATCTGATCTAACTTCTGGAGGCAGTCAAAATGAGCCTTAGAATTCTTCCCTACCTTATTCCTGTGCTGAGATACAGGCTGCTCCAACCTGCTGTAAAATGCTTGATTTCGAGAGTGAGCGAAACTAATGAAAACATTGTTGGGGTAAAACCTAAAGGGAAAGACCTAGCACCAAATCCAATTTGCCATCTGATCTAACTTCTGGAGGCAGTCAAAATGATCCTTAGAATTCTTCCCTACCTTATTCCTGTGCTGAGATACAGGCTGCTCCAACCTGCTGTAAAATGCTTGATTTCGAGAGTGAGCGAAACTAATGAAAACATTGTTGGGGTAAAACCTAAAGGGAAAGACCTAGCACCAAATCCAATTTGCCATCTGATCTAACTTCTGGAGGCAGTCAAAATGATCCTTAGAATTCTTCCCTACCTTATTCCTGTGCTGAGATACAGGCTGCTCCAACCTGCTGTAAAATGCTTGATTTCGAGAGTGAGCGAAACTAATGAAAACATTGTTGGGGTAAAACCTAAAGGGAAAGACCTAGCACCAAATCCAATTTGCCATCTGATCTAACTTCTGGAGGCAGTCAAAATGATCCTTAGAATTCTTCCCTACCTTATTCCTGTGCTGAGATACAGGCTGCTCCAACCTGCTGTAAAATGCTTGATTTCGAGAGTGAGCGAAACTAATGAAAACATTGTTGGGGTAAAACCTAAAGGGAAAGGCCTAGCACCAAATCCAATTTGCCATCTGATCTAACTTCTGGAGGCAGTCAAAATGATCCTTAGAATTCTTCCCTACCTTATTCCTGTGCTGAGATACAGGCTGCTCCAACCTGCTGTAAAATGCTTGATTTCGAGAGTGAGCGAAACTAATGAAAACATTGTTGGGGTAAAACCTAAAGGGAAAGGCCTAGCACCAAATCCAATTTGCCATCTGATCTAACTTCTGGAGGCAGTCAAAATGATCCTTAGAATTCTTCCCTACCTTATTCCTCTGCTGAGATACAGGCTGCTCCAACCTGCTGTAAAATGCTTGATTTCGAGAGTGAGCGAAACTAATGAAAACATTGTTGGGGTAAAACCTAAAGGGAAAGGCCTAGCACCAAATCCAATTTGCCATCTGATCTAACTTCTGGAGGCAGTCAAAATGATCCTTAGAATTCTTCCCTACCTTATTCCTGTGCTGAGATACAGGCTGCTCCAACCTGCTGTAAAATGCTTGATTTCGAGAGTGAGCGAAACTAATGAAAACATTGTTGGGGTAAAACCTAAAGGGAAAGACCTAGCACCAAATTGCATTGGCCATCTGATCTAATTTCTGGAGGCAGTCAAAATGATCCTTAGAATTCTTCCCTACCTTATTCCTGTGCTGAGATACAGGCTGCTCCAACCTGCTGTAAAATGCTTGATTTCGAGAGTGAGCGAAACTAATGAAAACATTGTTGGGGTAAAACCTAAAGGGAAAGACCTAGCACCAAATCCAATTTGCCATCTGATCTAACTTCTGGAGGCAGTCAAAATGATCCTTAGAATTCTTCCCTACCTTATTCCTGTGCTGAGATACAGGCTGCTCCAACCTGCTGTAAAATGCTTGATTTCGAGAGTGAGCGAAACTAATGAAAACATTGTTGGGGTAAAACCTAAAGGGAAAGACCTAGCACCAAATCCAATTTGCCATCTGATCTAATTTCTGGAGGCAGTCAAAATGATCCTTAGAATTCTTCCCTACCTTATTCCTGTGCTGAGATACAGGCTGCTCCAACCTGCTGTAAAATGCTTGATTTCGAGAGTGAGCGAAACTAATGAAAACATTGTTGGGGTAAAACCTAAAGGGAAAGGCCTAGCACCAAATCCAATTTGCCATCTGATCTAACTTCTGGAGGCAGTCAAAATGATCCTTAGAATTCTTCCCTACCTTATTCCTGTGCTGAGATACAGGCTGCTCCAACCTGCTGTAAAATGCTTGATTTCGAGAGTGAGCGAAACTAATGAAAACATTGTTGGGGTAAAACCTAAAGGGAAAGACCTAGCACCAAATCCAATTTGCCATCTGATCTAACTTCTGGAGGCAGTCAAAATGATCCTTAGAATTCTTCCCTACCTTATTCCTGTGCTGAGATACAGGCTGCTCCAACCTGCTGTAAAATGCTTGATTTCGAGAGTGAGCGAAACTAATGAAAACATTGTTGGGGTAAAACCTAAAGGGAAAGACCTAGCACCAAATCCAATTTGCCATCTGATCTAACTTCTGGAGGCAGTCAAAATGATCCTTCGAATTCTTCCCTACCTTATTCCTGTGCTGAGATACAGGCTGCTCCAACCTGCTGTAAAATGCTTGATTTCGAGAGTGAGCGAAACTAATGAAAACATTGTTGGGGTAAAACCTAAAGGGAAAGACCTAGCACCAAATCCAATTTGCCATCTGATCTAACTTCTGGAGGCAGTCAAAATGAGCCTTAGAATTCTTCCCTACCTTATTCCTGTGCTGAGATACAGGCTGCTCCAACCTGCTGTAAAATGCTTGATTTCGAGAGTGAGCGAAACTAATGAAAACATTGTTGGGGTAAAACCTAAAGGGAAAGACCTAGTACCAAATTGCTTTGGCCATCTGATCTAACTTCTGGAGGCAGTCAAAATGAGTATTTGAATTCTTCCCTACCTTATTCCTGTGCTGAGATACAGGCTGCTCCAACCTGCTGTAAAATGCTTGATTTCGAGAGTGAGCGAAACTAATGAAAACATTGTTGGGGTAAAACCTAAAGGGAAAGACCTAGCACCAAATCCAATTTGCCATCTGATCTAACTTCTGGAGGCAGTCAAAATGATCCTTAGAATTCTTCCCTACCTTATTCCTGTGCTGAGATACAGGCTGCTCCAACCTGCTGTAAAATGCTTGATTTCGAGAGTGAGCGAAACTAATGAAAACATTGTTGGGGTAAAACCTAAAGGGAAAGACCTAGTACCAAATTGCTTTGGCCATCTGATCTAACTTCTGGAGGCAGTCAAAATGAGTATTTGAATTCTTCCCTACCTTATTCCTGTGCTGAGATACAGGCTGCTCCAACCTGCTGTAAAATGCTTGATTTCGAGAGTGAGCGAAACTAATGAAAACATTGTTGGGGTAAAACCTAAAGGGAAAGACCTAGCACCAAATCCAATTTGCCATCTGATCTAATTTCTGGAGGCAGTCAAAAGGATCCTAAGAATTCTTCCCTACCTTATTCCTGTGCTGAGATACAGGCTGCTCCAACCTGCTGTAAAATGCTTGATTTCGAGAGTGAGCGAAACTAATGAAAACATTGTTGGGGTAAAACCTAAAGGGAAAGACCTAGCACCAAATCCAATTTGCCATCTGATCTAACTTCTGGAGGCAGTCAAAATGATCCTTAGAATTCTTCCCTACCTTATTCCTGTGCTGAGATACAGGCTGCTCCAACCTGCTGTAAAATGCTTGATTTCGAGAGTGAGCGAAACTAATGAAAACATTGTTGGGGTAAAACCTAAAGGGAAAGACCTAGCACCAAATCCAATTTGCCATCTGATCTAACTTCTGGAGGCAGTCAAAATGATCCTTAGAATTCTTCCCTACCTTATTCCTGTGCTGAGATACAGGCTGCTCCAACCTGCTGTAAAATGCTTGATTTCGAGAGTGAGCGAAACTAATGAAAACATTGTTGGGGTAAAACCTAAAGGGAAAGACCTAGCACCAAATCCAATTTGCCATCTGATCTAACTTCTGGAGGCCATCAAAATGATCCTTAGAATTCTTCCCTACCTTATTCCTGTGCTGAGATACAGGCTGCTCCAACCTGCTGTAAAATGCTTGATTTTGAGAGTGAGCGAAACTAATGAAAACATTGTTGGGGTAAAACCTAAAGGGAAAGACCTAGCACCAAATCCAATTTGCCATCTGATCTAACTTCTGGAGGCAGTCAAAATGATCCTTAGAATTCTTCCCTACCTTATTCCTGTGCTGAGATACAGGCTGCTCCAACCTGCTGTAAAATGCTTGATTTCGAGAGTGAGCGAAACTAATGAAAACATTGTTGGGGTAAAACCTAAAGGGAAAGACCTAGCACCAAATCCAATTTGCCATCTGATCTAACTTCTGGAGGCAGTCAAAATGATCCTTAGAATTCTTCCCTACCTTATTCCTGTGCTGAGATACAGGCTGCTCCAACCTGCTGTAAAATGCTTGATTTCGAGAGTGAGCGAAACTAATGAAAACATTGTTGGGGTAAAACCTAAAGGGAAAGACCTAGCACCAAATCCAATTTGCCATCTGATCTAACTTCTGGAGGCAGTCAAAATGATCCTTAGAATTCTTCCCTACCTTATTCCTGTGCTGAGATACAGGCTGCTCCAACCTGCTGTAAAATGCTTGATTTCGAGAGTGAGCGAAACTAATGAAAACATTGTTGGGGTAAAACCTAAAGGGAAAGACCTAGCACCAAATCCAATTTGCCATCTGATCTAACTTCTGGAGGCAGTCAAAATGATCCTTAGAATTCTTCCCTACCTTATTCCTGTGCTGAGATACAGGCTGCTCCAACCTGCTGTAAAATGCTTGATTTCGAGAGTGAGCGAAACTAATGAAAACATTGTTGGGGTAAAACCTAAAGGGAAAGACCTAGCACCAAATCCAATTTGCCATCTGATCTAATTTCTGGAGGCAGTCAAAATGATCCTTAGAATTCTTCCCTACCTTATTCCTGTGCTGAGATACAGGCTGCTCCAACCTGCTGTAAAATGCTTGATTTCGAGAGTGAGCGAAACTAATGAAAACATTGTTGGGGTAAAACCTAAAGGGAAAGACCTAGCACCAAATCCAATTTGCCATCTGATCTAACTTCTGGAGGCAGTCAAAATGATCCTTAGAATTCTTCCCTACCTTATTCCTGTGCTGAGATACAGGCTGCTCCAACCTGCTGTAAAATGCTTGATTTCGAGAGTGAGCGAAACTAATGAAAACATTGTTGGGGTAAAACCTAAAGGGAAAGACCTAGCACCAAATCCAATTTGCCATCTGATCTAACTTCTGGAGGCAGTCAAAATGAGTATTTGAATTCTTCCCTACCTTATTCCTGTGCTGAGATACAGGCTGCTCCAACCTGCTGTAAAATGCTTGATTTCGAGAGTGAGCGAAACTAATGAAAACATTGTTGGGGTAAAACCTAAAGGGAAAGACCTAGCACCAAATCCAATTTGCCATCTGATCTAACTTCTGGAGGCAGTCAAAATGAGTATTTGAATTCTTCCCTACCTTATTCCTGTGCTGAGATACAGGCTGCTCCAACCTGCTGTAAAATGCTTGATTTCGAGAGTGAGCGAAACTAATGAAAACATTGTTGGGGTAAAACCTAAAGGGAAAGACCTAGCACCAAATCCAATTTGCCATCTGATCTAACTTCTGGAGGCAGTCAAAATGATCCTTAGAATTCTTCCCTACCTTATTCCTGTGCTGAGATACAGGCTGCTCCAACCTGCTGTAAAATGCTTGATTTCGAGAGTGAGCGAAACTAATGAAAACATTGTTGGGGTAAAACCTAAAGGGAAAGACCTAGCACCAAATCCAATTTGCCATCTGATCTAACTTCTGGAGGCAGTCAAAATGATCCTTAGAATTCTTCCCTACCTTATTCCTGTGCTGAGATACAGGCTGCTCCAACCTGCTGTAAAATGCTTGATTTCGAGAGTGAGCGAAACTAATGAAAACATTGTTGGGGTAAAACCTAAAGGGAAAGGCCTAGCACCAAATCCAATTTGCCATCTGATCTAACTTCTGGAGGCAGTCAAAATGATCCTTAGAATTCTTCCCTACCTTATTCCTGTGCTGAGATACAGGCTGCTCCAACCTGCTGTAAAATGCTTGATTTCGAGAGTGAGCGAAACTAATGAAAACATTGTTGGGGTAAAACCTAAAGGGAAAGACCTAGCACCAAATTCCATTGGCCATCTGATCTAACTTCTGGAGGCAGTCAAAATGAGTATTTGAATTCTTCCCTACCTTATTCCTGTGCTGAGATACAGGCTGCTCCAACCTGCTGTAAAATGCTTGATTTCGAGAGTGAGCGAAACTAATGAAAACATTGTTGGGGTAAAACCTAAAGGGAAAGACCTAGCACCAAATCCAATTTGCCATCTGATCTAACTTCTGGAGGCAGTCAAAATGATCCTTAGAATTCTTCCCTGCCTTATTCCTGTGCTGAGATACAGGCTGCTCCAACCTGCTGTAAAATGCTTGATTTCGAGAGTGAGCGAAACTAATGAAAACATTGTTGGGGTAAAACCTAAAGGGAAAGACCTAGCACCAAATCCAATTTGCCATCTGATCTAACTTCTGGAGGCAGTCAAAATGAGTATTTGAATTCTTCCCTACCTTATTCCTGTGCTGAGATACAGGCTGCTCCAACCTGCTGTAAAATGCTTGATTTCGAGAGTGAGCGAAACTAATGAAAACATTGTTGGGGTAAAACCTAAAGGGAAAGACCTAGCACCAAATCCAATTTGCCATCTGATCTAACTTCTGGAGGCAGTCAAAATGAGTATTTGAATTCTTCCCTACCTTATTCCTGTGCTGAGATACAGGCTGCTCCAACCTGCTGTAAAATGCTTGATTTCGAGAGTGAGCGAAACTAATGAAAACATTGTTGGGGTAAAACCTAAAGGGAAAGACCTAGCACCAAATCCAATTTGCCATCTGATCTAACTTCTGGAGGCAGTCAAAATGATCCTTAGAATTCTTCCCTACCTTATTCCTGTGCTGAGATACAGGCTGCTCCAACCTGCTGTAAAATGCTTGATTTCGAGAGTGAGCGAAACTAATGAAAACATTGTTGGGGTAAAACCTAAAGGGAAAGACCTAGCACCAAATCCAATTTGCCATCTGATCTAACTTCTGGAGGCAGTCAAAATGATCCTTAGAATTCTTCCCTACCTTATTCCTGTGCTGAGATACAGGCTGCTCCAACCTGCTGTAAAATGCTTGATTTCGAGAGTGAGCGAAACTAATGAAAACATTGTTGGGGTAAAACCTAAAGGGAAAGGCCTAGCACCAAATCCAATTTGCCATCTGATCTAACTTCTGGAGGCAGTCAAAATGAGTATTTGAATTCTTCCCTACCTTATTCCTGTGCTGAGATACAGGCTGCTCCAACCTGCTGTAAAATGCTTGATTTCGAGAGTGAGCGAAACTAATGAAAACATTGTTGGGGTAAAACCTAAAGGGAAAGACCTAGCACCAAATTCCATTGGCCATCTGATCTAACTTCTGGAGGCAGTCAAAATGAGTATTTGAATTCTTCCCTACCTTATTCCTGTGCTGAGATACAGGCTGCTCCAACCTGCTGTAAAATGCTTGATTTCGAGAGTGAGCGAAACTAATGAAAACATTGTTGGGGTAAAACCTAAAGGGAAAGACCTAGCACCAAATCCAATTTGCCATCTGATCTAACTTCTGGAGGCAGTCAAAATGATCCTTAGAATTCTTCCCTACCTTATTCCTGTGCTGAGATACAGGCTGCTCCAACCTGCTGTAAAATGCTTGATTTCGAGAGTGAGCGAAACTAATGAAAACATTGTTGGGGTAAAACCTAAAGGGAAAGGCCTAGCACCAAATCCAATTTGCCATCTGATCTAACTTCTGGAGGCAGTCAAAATGATCCTTAGAATTCTTCCCTACCTTATTCCTGTGCTGAGATACAGGCTGCTCCAACCTGCTGTAAAATGCTTGATTTCGAGAGTGAGCGAAACTAATGAAAACATTGTTGGGGTAAAACCTAAAGGGAAAGACCTAGCACCAAATCCAATTTGCCATCTGATCTAACTTCTGGAGGCAGTCAAAATGATCCTTAGAATTCTTCCCTACCTTATTCCTGTGCTGAGATACAGGCTGCTCCAACCTGCTGTAAAATGCTTGATTTCGAGAGTGAGCGAAACTAATGAAAACATTGTTGGGGTAAAACCTAAAGGGAAAGGCCTAGCACCAAATCCAATTTGCCATCTGATCTAACTTCTGGAGGCAGTCAAAATGATCCTTAGAATTCTTCCCTACCTTATTCCTGTGCTGAGATACAGGCTGCTCCAACCTGCTGTAAAATGCTTGATTTCGAGAGTGAGCGAAACTAATGAAAACATTGTTGGGGTAAAACCTAAAGGGAAAGACCTAGCACCAAATCCAATTTGCCATCTGATCTAACTTCTGGAGGCAGTCAAAATGATCCTTAGAATTCTTCCCTACCTTATTCCTGTGCTGAGATACAGGCTGCTCCAACCTGCTGTAAAATGCTTGATTTCGAGAGTGAGCGAAACTAATGAAAACATTGTTGGGGTAAAACCTAAAGGGAAAGACCTAGCACCAAATCCAATTTGCCATCTGATCTAACTTCTGGAGGCAGTCAAAATGATCCTTAGAATTCTTCCCTACCTTATTCCTGTGCTGAGATACAGGTTGCTCCAACCTGCTGTAAAATGCTTGATTTCGAGAGTGAGCGAAACTAATGAAAACATTGTTGGGGTAAAACCTAAAGGGAAAGACCTAGCACCAAATCCAATTTGCCATCTGATCTAACTTCTGGAGGCAGTCAAAATGAGTATTTGAATTCTTCCCTACCTTATTCCTGTGCTGAGATACAGGCTGCTCCAACCTGCTGTAAAATGCTTGATTTCGAGAGTGAGCGAAACTAATGAAAACATTGTTGGGGTAAAACCTAAAGGGAAAGACCTAGCACCAAATCCAATTTGCCATCTGATCTAACTTCTGGAGGCAGTCAAAATGATCCTTAGAATTCTTCCCTACCTTATTCCTGTGCTGAGATACAGGCTGCTCCAACCTGCTGTAAAATGCTTGATTTCGAGAGTGAGCGAAACTAATGAAAACATTGTTGGGGTAAAACCTAAAGGGAAAGACCTAGCACCAAATCCAATTTGCCATCTGATCTAACTTCTGGAGGCAGTCAAAATGATCCTTAGAATTCTTCCCTACCTTATTCCTGTGCTGAGATACAGGCTGCTCCAACCTGCTGTAAAATGCTTGATTTCGAGAGTGAGCGAAACTAATGAAAACATTGTTGGGGTAAAACCTAAAGGGAAAGACCTAGCACCAAATCCAATTTGCCATCTGATCTAACTTCTGGAGGCAGTCAAAATGAGTATTTGAATTCTTCCCTACCTTATTCCTGTGCTGAGATACAGGCTGCTCCAACCTGCTGTAAAATGCTTGATTTCGAGAGTGAGCGAAACTAATGAAAACATTGTTGGGGTAAAACCTAAAGGGAAAGACCTAGCACCAAATCCAATTTGCCATCTGATCTAACTTCTGGAGGCAGTCAAAATGATCCTTAGAATTCTTCCCTACCTTATTCCTGTGCTGAGATACAGGCTGCTCCAACCTGCTGTAAAATGCTTGATTTCGAGAGTGAGCGAAACTAATGAAAACATTGTTGGGGTAAAACCTAAAGGGAAAGGCCTAGCACCAAATCCAATTTGCCATCTGATCTAACTTCTGGAGGCAGTCAAAATGATCCTTAGAATTCTTCCCTACCTTATTCCTGTGCTGAGATACAGGCTGCTCCAACCTGCTGTAAAATGCTTGATTTCGAGAGTGAGCGAAACTAATGAAAACATTGTTGGGGTAAAACCTAAAGGGAAAGACCTAGCACCAAATCCAATTTGCCATCTGATCTAACTTCTGGAGGCAGTCAAAATGATCCTTAGAATTCTTCCCTACCTTATTCCTGTGCTGAGATACAGGCTGCTCCAACCTGCTGTAAAATGCTTGATTTCGAGAGTGAGCGAAACTAATGAAAACATTGTTGGGGTAAAACCTAAAGGGAAAGACCTAGCACCAAATCCAATTTGCCATCTGATCTAACTTCTGGAGGCAGTCAAAATGATCCTTAGAATTCTTCCCTACCTTATTCCTGTGCTGAGATACAGGCTGCTCCAACCTGCTGTAAAATGCTTGATTTCGAGAGTGAGCGAAATTAATGAAAACATTGTTGGGGTAAAACCTAAAGGGAAAGGCCTAGCACCAAATCCAATTTGCCATCTGATCTAACTTCTGGAGGCAGTCAAAATGAGTATTTGAATTCTTCCCTACCTTATTCCTGTGCTTAGATACAGGCTGCTCCAACCTGCTGTAAAATGCTTGATTTCGAGAGTGAGCGAAACTAATGAAAACATTGTTGGGGTAAAACCTAAAGGGAAAGACCTAGCACCAAATCCAATTTGCCATCTGATCTAACTTCTGGAGGCAGTCAAAATGATCCTTAGAATTCTTCCCTACCTTATTCCTGTGCTGAGATACAGGCTGCTCCAACCTGCTGTAAAATGCTTGATTTCGAGAGTGAGCGAAACTAATGAAAACATTGTTGGGGTAAAACCTAAAGGGAAAGACCTAGCACCAAATCCAATTTGCCATCTGATCTAACTTCTGGAGGCAGTCAAAATGAGTATTTGAATTCTTCCCTACCTTATTCCTGTGCTGAGATACAGGCTGCTCCAACCTGCTGTAAAATGCTTGATTTCGAGAGTGAGCGAAACTAATGAAAACATTGTTGGGGTAAAACCTAAAGGGAAAGACCTAGCACCAAATCCAATTTGCCATCTGATCTAACTTCTGGAGGCAGTCAAAATGATCCTTAGAATTCTTCCCTACCTTATTCCTGTGCTGAGATACAGGCTGCTCCAACCTGCTGTAAAATGCTTGATTTCGAGAGTGAGCGAAACTAATGAAAACATTGTTGGGGTAAAACCTAAAGGGAAAGACCTAGCACCAAATCCAATTTGCCATCTGATCTAACTTCTGGAGGCAGTCAAAATGATCCTTAGAATTCTTCCCTACCTTATTCCTGTGCTGAGATACAGGCTGCTCCAACCTGCTGTAAAATGCTTGATTTCGAGAGTGAGCGAAACTAATGAAAACATTGTTGGGGTAAAACCTAAAGGGAAAGACCTAGCACCAAATCCAATTTGCCATCTGATCTAACTTCTGGAGGCAGTCAAAATGATCCTTAGAATTCTTCCCTACCTTATTCCTGTGCTGAGATACAGGCTGCTCCAACCTGCTGTAAAATGCTTGATTTCGAGAGTGAGCGAAACTAATGAAAACATTGTTGGGGTAAAACCTAAAGGGAAAGACCTAGCACCAAATCCAATTTGCCATCTGATCTAACTTCTGGAGGCAGTCAAAATGATCCTTAGAATTCTTCCCTACCTTATTCCTGTGCTGAGATACAGGCTGCTCCAACCTGCTGTAAAATGCTTGATTTCGAGAGTGAGCGAAACTAATGAAAACATTGTTGGGGTAAAACCTAAAGGGAAAGACCTAGCACCAAATCCAATTGGCCATCTGATCTAACTTCTGGAGGCAGTCAAAATGATCCTTAGAATTCTTCCCTACCTTATTCCTGTGCTGAGATACAGGCTGCTCCAACCTGCTGTAAAATGCTTGATTTCGAGAGTGAGCGAAACTAATGAAAACATTGTTGGGGTAAAACCTAAAGGGAAAGACCTAGCACCAAATCCCATTTGCCATCTGATCTAACTTCTGGAGGCAGTCAAAATGATCCTTAGAATTCTTCCCTACCTTATTCCTGTGCTGAGATACAGGCTGCTCCAACCTGCTGTAAAATGCTTGATTTCGAGAGTGAGCGAAACTAATGAAAACATTGTTGGGGTAAAACCTAAAGGGAAAGACCTAGCACCAAATCCCATTTGCCATCTGATCTAACTTCTGGAGGCAGTCAAAATGATCCTTAGAATTCTTCCCTACCTTATTCCTGTGCTGAGATACAGGCTGCTCCAACCTGCTGTAAAATGCTTGATTTCGAGAGTGAGCGAAACTAATGAAAACATTGTTGGGGTAAAACCTAAAGGGAAAGACCTAGCACCAAGTTCCATTGGCCATCTGATCTAACTTCTGGAGGCAGTCAAAATGATCCTTAGAATTCTTCCCTACCTTATTCCTGTGCTGAGATACAGGCTGCTCCAACCTGCTGTAAAATGCTTGATTTCGAGAGTGAGCGAAACTAATGAAAACATTGTTGGGGTAAAACCTAAAGGGAAAGGCCTAGCACCAAATCCAATTTGCCATCTGATCTAACTTCTGGAGGCAGTCAAAATGATCCTTAGAATTCTTCCCTACCTTATTCCTGTGCTGAGATACAGGCTGCTCCAACCTGCTGTAAAATGCTTGATTTCGAGAGTGAGCGAAACTAATGAAAACATTGTTGGGGTAAAACCTAAAGGGAAAGACCTAGCACCAAATCCAATTTGCCATCTGATCTAACTTCTGGAGGCAGTCAAAATGATCCTTAGAATTCTTCCCTACCTTATTCCTGTGCTGAGATACAGGCTGCTCCAACCTGCTGTAAAATGCTTGATTTCGAGAGTGAGCGAAATTAATGAAAACATTGTTGGGGTAAAACCTAAAGGGAAAGGCCTAGCACCAAATCCAATTTGCCATCTGATCTAACTTCTGGAGGCAGTCAAAATGAGTATTTGAATTCTTCCCTACCTTATTCCTGTGCTTAGATACAGGCTGCTCCAACCTGCTGTAAAATGCTTGATTTCGAGAGTGAGCGAAACTAATGAAAACATTGTTGGGGTAAAACCTAAAGGGAAAGACCTAGCACCAAATCCAATTTGCCATCTGATCTAACTTCTGGAGGCAGTCAAAATGATCCTTAGAATTCTTCCCTACCTTATTCCTGTGCTGAGATACAGGCTGCTCCAACCTGCTGTAAAATGCTTGATTTCGAGAGTGAGCGAAACTAATGAAAACATTGTTGGGGTAAAACCTAAAGGGAAAGACCTAGCACCAAATCCAATTTGCCATCTGATCTAACTTCTGGAGGCAGTCAAAATGATCCTTAGAATTCTTCCCTACCTTATTCCTGTGCTGAGATACAGGCTGCTCCAACCTGCTGTAAAATGCTTGATTTCGAGAGTGAGCGAAACTAATGAAAACATTGTTGGGGTAAAACCTAAAGGGAAAGACCTAGCACCAAATCCAATTTGCCATCTGATCTAACTTCTGGAGGCAGTCAAAATGATCCTTAGAATTCTTCCCTACCTTATTCCTGTGCTGAGATACAGGCTGCTCCAACCTGCTGTAAAATGCTTGATTTCGAGAGTGAGCGAAACTAATGAAAACATTGTTGGGGTAAAACCTAAAGGGAAAGACCTAGCACCAAATCCAATTTGCCATCTGATCTAACTTCTGGAGGCAGTCAAAATGAGTATTTGAATTCTTCCCTACCTTATTCCTGTGCTGAGATACAGGCTGCTCCAACCTGCTGTAAAATGCTTGATTTCGAGAGTGAGCGAAACTAATGAAAACATTGTTGGGGTAAAACCTAAAGGGAAAGACCTAGCACCAAGTTCCATTGGCCATCTGATCTAACTTCTGGAGGCAGTCAAAATGATCCTTAGAATTCTTCCCTACCTTATTCCTGTGCTGAGATACAGGCTGCTCCAACCTGCTGTAAAATGCTTGATTTCGAGAGTGAGCGAAACTAATGAAAACATTGTTGGGGTAAAACCTAAAGGGAAAGACCTAGCACCAAATCCAATTTGCCATCTGATCTAACTTCTGGAGGCAGTCAAAATGATCCTTAGAATTCTTCCCTGCCTAATTCCTGTGCTGAGATACAGGCTGCTCCAACCTGCTGTAAAATGCTTGATTTCGAGAGTGAGCGAAACTAATGAAAACATTGTTGGGGTAAAACCTAAAGGGAAAGACCTAGCACCAAATCCAATTTGCCATCTGATCTAACTTCTGGAGGCAGTCAAAATGATCCTTAGACTTCTTCCCTACCTTATTCCTGTGCTGAGATACAGGCTGCTCCAACCTGCTGTAAAATGCTTGATTTCGAGAGTGAGCGAAACTAATGAAAACATTGTTGGGGTAAAACCTAAAGGGAACGACCTAGCACCAAATCCAATTTGCCATCTGATCTAACTTCTGGAGGCAGTCAAAATGATCCTTAGAATTCTTCCCTACCTTATTCCTGTGCTGAGATACAGGCTGCTCCAACCTGCTGTAAAATGCTTGATTTCGAGAGTGAGCGAAACTAATGAAAACATTGTTGGGGTAAAACCTAAAGGGAAAGACCTAGCACCAAATTCCATTGGCCATCTGATCTAACTTCTGGAGGCAGTCAAAATGATCCTTCGAATTCTTCCCTACCTTATTCCTGTGCTGAGATACAGGCTGCTCCAACCTGCTGTAAAATGCTTGATTTCGAGAGTGAGCGAAACTAATGAAAACATTGTTGGGGTAAAACCTAAAGGGAAAGACCTAGCACCAAATCCAATTTGCCATCTGATCTAACTTCTGGAGGCAGTCAAAATGATCCTTAGAATTCTTCCCTACCTTATTCCTGTGCTGAGATACAGGCTGCTCCAACCTGCTGTAAAATGCTTGATTTCGAGAGTGAGCGAAACTAATGAAAACATTGTTGGGGTAAAACCTAAAGGGAAAGACCTAGCACCAAATCCAATTTGCCATCTGATCTAACTTCTGGAGGCAGTCAAAATGATCCTTAGAATTCTTCCCTACCTTATTCCTGTGCTGAGATACAGGCTGCTCCAACCTGCTGTAAAATGCTTGATTTCGAGAGTGAGCGAAACTAATGAAAACATTGTTGGGTAAAACCTAAAGGGAAAGACCTAGCACCAAATCCAATTTGCCATCTGATCTAACTTCTGGAGGCAGTCAAAATGATCCTTAGAATTCTTCCCTACCTTATTCCTGTGCTGAGATACAGGCTGCTCCAACCTGCTGTAAAATGCTTGATTTCGAGAGTGAGCGAAACTAATGAAAACATTGTTGGGGGTAAAAACCTAAAGGGAAAGACCTAGCACCAAATCCCATTTGCCATCTGATCTAACTTCTGGAGGCAGTCAAAATGATCCTTAGAATTCTTCCCTACCTTATTCCTGTGCTGAGATACAGGCTGCTCCAACCTGCTGTAAAAATGCTTGATTTCGAGAGTGAGCGAAACTAATGAAAACATTGTTGGGGTAAAACCTAAAGGGAAAGACCTAGCACCAAATCCAATTTGCCATCTGATCTAACTTCTGGAGGCAGTCAAAATGATCCTTAGAATTCTTCCCTACCTTATTCCTGTGCTGAGATACAGGCTGCTCCAACCTGCTGCAAAATCCTTGATTTCGAGAGTGAGCGAAACTAATGAAAACATTGTTGGGGTAAAACCTAAAGGGAAAGACCTAGCACCAAATCCAATTTGCCATCTGATCTAACTTCTGGAGGCAGTCAAAATGATCCTTAGAATTCTTCCCTACCTTATTCCTGTGCTGAGATACAGGCTGCTCCAACCTGCTGTAAAATGCTTGATTTCGAGAGTGAGCGAAACTAATGAAAACATTGTTGGGGTAAAACCTAAAGGGAAAGACCTAGCACCAAATCCAATTTGCCATCTGATCTAACTTCTGGAGGCAGTCAAAATGATCCTTAGAATTCTTCCCTACCTTATTCCTGTGCTGAGATACAGGCTGCTCCAACCTGCTGTAAAATGCTTGATTTCGAGAGTGAGCGAAACTAATGAAAACATTGTTGGGGTAAAACCTAAAGGGAAAGACCTAGCACCAAATCCAATTTGCCATCTGATCTAACTTCTGGAGGCAGTCAAAATGATCCTTAGAATTCTTCCCTACCTTATTCCTGTGCTGAGATACAGGGCTGCTCCAACCTGCTGTAAAATGCTTGATTTCGAGAGTGAGCGAAACTAATGAAAACATTGTTGGGGTAAAACCTAAAGGGAAAGACCTAGCACCAAATCCAATTTGCCATCTGATCTAACTTCTGGAGGCAGTCAAAATGATCCTTAGAATTCTTCCCTACCTTATTCCTGTGCTGAGATACAGGCTGCTCCAACCTGCTGTAAAATGCTTGATTTCGAGAGTGAGCGAAACTAATGAAAACATTGTTGGGGTAAAACCTAAAGGGAAAGACTAGCACCAAATCCAATTTGCCATCTGATCTAACTTCTGGAGGCAGTCAAAATGATCCTTAGAATTCTTCCCTACCTTATTCCTGTGCTGAGATACAGCTGCTCCAACCTGCTGTAAAATGCTTGATTTCGAGAGTGAGCGAAAACTAATGAAAACATTGTTGGGGGTAAAACCTAAAGGGAAAGACCTAGCACCAAATCCAATTTGCCATCTGATCTAACTTCTGGAGGCAGTCAAAATGATCCTTAGAATTCTTCCCTACCTTATTCCTGTGCTGAGATACAGGCTGCTCCAACCTGCTGTAAAATGCTTGATTTCGAGAGTGAGCGAAACTAATGAAAACATTGTTGGGGTAAAACCTAAAGGGAAAGACCTAGCACCAAATTGCATTGGCCATCTGATCTAACTTCTGGAGGCAGTCAAAATGATCCTTAGAATTCTTCCCTACCTTATTCCTGTGCTGAGATACAGGCTGCTCCAACCTGCTGTAAAATGCTTGATTTCGAGAGTGAGCGAAACTAATGAAACATTGTTGGGGTAAAACCTAAAGGGAAAGACCTAGCACCAAATCCCATTTGCCCATCTGATCTAACTTCTGGAGGCAGTCAAAATGATCCTTAGAATTCTTCCCTACCTTATTCCTGTGCTGAGATACAGGCTGCTCCAACCTGCTGTAAAATGCTTGATTTCGAGAGTGAGCGAAACTAATGAAAACATTGTTTGGGGTAAAACCTAAAGGGAAAGACCTAGCACCAAATCCAATTTGCCATCTGATCTAACTTCTGGAGGCAGTCAAAATGAGTATTTGAATTCTTCCCTACCTTATTCCTGTGCTGAGATACAGGCTGCTCCAACCTGCTGTAAAATGCTTGATTTCGAGAGTGAGCGAAACTAATGAAAACATTGTTGGGGTAAAACCTAAAGGGAAAGACCTAGCACCAAATCCAATTTGCCATCTGATCTAACTTCTGGAGGCAGTCAAAATGATCCTTAGAATTCTTCCCTACCATAATTCCTGTGCTGAGATACAGGCTGCTCCAACCTGCTGTTAAAATGCTTGATTTCGAGAGTAGAGCGAAAACTAATGAAAACATTGTTGGGGTAAAACCTAAAGGGAAAGACCTAGCACCAAAATCCCATTTGCCATCTGATCTAACTTCTGGAGGCAGTCAAAATGATCCTTAGAATTCTTCCCTACCTTATTCCTGTGCTGAGATACAGGCTGCTCCAACCTGCTGTAAAATGCTTGATTTCGAGAGTGAGCGAAACTAATGAAAACATTGTTTGGGGTAAAACCTAAAGGGAAAGACCTAGAACCAAATTGCATTGGCCATCTGAATCTAACTTCTGGAGGCAGTCAAAATGATCTTAGAATTCTTCCCTACCTTATTACCTGTGCTGAGATACAGGCTAGCTCCAACCTGCTGCAAAATCCTTGATTTCGAGAGTGAGCGAAACTAATGAAAAACATTGTTGGGGTAAAACCTAAAGGGAAAGACCTAGCACCAAATCCAATTTGCCATCTGATCTAACTTCTGGAGGCAGTCAAAATGATCCTTAGAATTCTTCCCTACCTTATTCCTGTGCTGAGATACAGGCTGCTCCAACCTGCTGTAAAATGCTTGATTTCGAGAGTGAGCGAAACTAATGAAAACATTGTTGGGGTAAAACCTAAAGGGAAAGACCTAGCACCAAATCCAATTTGCCATCTGATCTAACTTCTGGAGGCAGTCAAAATGAGTATTTGAATTCTTCCCCTACCTTATTCCTGTGCTGAGATACAGGCTGCTCCAACCTGCTGTAAAATGCTTGATTTCGAGATAGTGAGCGAAACTAATGAAAACAATTGTTGGGGTAAAAACCTAAAGGGAAAGACCTAGCACCAAATTGCATTGGCCATCTGATCTAACTTCTGGAGGCAGTCAAAATGATCCTTAGAATTCTTCCCTACCTTATTCCTGTGCTGAGATACAGGCTGCTCCAACCTGCTGTAAAATGCTTGATTTCGAGAGTGAGCGAAACTAATGAAAACATTGTTGGGGTAAAACCTAAAGGGAAAGGCCTAGCACCAAATCCAATTTGCCATCTGATCTAACTTCTGGAGGCAGTCAAAATGATCCTTAGAATTCTTCCCTACCTTATTCCCTGTGCTGAGATACAGGCTGCTCCAACCTGCTGTAAAATGCTTGATTTCGAGAGTGAGCGAAACTAATGAAAAACATTGTTGGGGTAAAACCTAAAGGGAAAGACCTAGCACCAAATCCAATTTGCCATCTGATCTAACTTCTGGAGGCAGTCAAAATGATCCTTAGAATTCTTCCCTACCTAATTCCTGTGCTGAGATACAGGCTGCTCCAACCTGCTGTAAAATGCTTGATTTCGAGAGTGAGCGAAACTAATGATAAACATTGTTGGGGTAAAACCTAAAGGGAAAGACCCAGCACCAAAATCCCATTTGCCATCTGATCTAACTTCTGGAGGCAGTCAAAATGATCCTTAGAATTCTTCCCTACCTTATTCCTGTGCTGAGATTACAGGCTGCTTCCAACCTGCTGTAAAATGCTTGATTTCGAGAGTGAGCGAAACTAATGAAAACATTGTTGGGGTAAAACCTAAGGGAAAGACCTAGCACCAAATTGCATTGGCCATCTGATCTAACTTCTGGAGGCAGTCAAAATGATCCTTAGGAATTCTTCCCTACCTTATTCCCTGTGCTGAGATACAGGCTGCTCCAACCTGCTGCAAAATCCTTGATTTCGAGAGTGAGCGAAACTAATGAAAACATTGTTGGGGTAAAACCTAAAGGGAAAGACCTAGCACCAAATCCAATTTGCCATCTGATCTAACTTCTGGAGGCAGTCAAAATGATCCTTAGAATTCTTCCCTACCTTATTCCTGTGCTGAGATACAGGCTGCTCCAACCTGCTGTAAAATGCTTGATTTCGAGAGTGAGCGAAACTAATGAAAACATTGTTGGGGTAAAACCTAAGGGAAAGACCTAGCACCAAATCCAATTGGCCATCTGATCTAACTTCTGGAGGCAGTCAAAATGAGTATTTGAATTCTTCCCTACCTTATTCCTGTGCTGAGATACAGGCTGCTCCAACCTGCTGTAAAATGCTTGATTTCGAGAGTGAGCGAAACTAATGAAAACATTGTTGGGGTAAAACCTAAAGGGAAAGACCTAGCACCAAATCCAATTTGCCATCTGATCTAACTTCTGGAGGCAGTCAAAATGATCCTTAGAATTCCTTCCCTACCTTATTCCTGTGCTGAGATACAGGCTGCTCCAACCTGCTGTAAAATGCTTGATTTCGAGAGTGAGCGAAAACTAATGAAAACATTGTTGGGGTAAATCCTAAAGGGAAAGGCCTAGCACCAAATCCAATTTGCCATCTGATCTAACTGCTACTTCTGGAGGCAGTCAAAATGATCCTTAGAATTCTTCCCTACCCTTATTCCTGTGCTGAGATACAGGCTGCTCCAACCTGCTGTAAAATGCCTTGATTTCGAGAGTGAGCGAAACTAATGAAAAACATTGTTGGGGGTAAAACCTAAAGGGAAAGACCTAGCACCAAATCCAATTGGCCATCTGATCTAACTTCTGGAGGCAGTCCAAAATGATCCTTAGAATTCTTCCCTACCTTATTCCTGTGCTGAGATACAGGCTGCTCCAACCTGCTGTAAAATGCTTGATTTCGAGAGTGAGCGAAACTAATGAAAACATTTTTGGGGTAAAAACCTAAAGGGAAAGACCTAGCACCAAATCCAATTTGCCATCTGATCTAACTTCTGGAGGCAGTCAAAATGATCCTTAGAAATTCTTCCCTACCTTATTCCTGTGCTGAGATACAGGCTGCTCCAACCTGCTGTAAAATGCTTGATTTCGAGAGTGAGCGAAACTAATGAAAACATGTTGGGGTAAAACCTAAAGGGAAAGACCTAGCACCAAATCCAATTTGCCATCTGATCTAACTTCTGGAGGCAGTCAAAATGATCCTTAGAATTCTTCCCTACCTTATTCCTGTGCTGAGATACAGGCTGCTCCAACCTGCTGTAAAATGCTTGATTTCGAGAGTGAGCGAAACTAATGAAAACATTGTTGGGGTAAAACCTAAGGGAAAGACCTAGCACCAAATCCAATTTGCCATCTGATCTAACTTCTGGAGGCAGACAAAATGATCCTTAGAATTCTTCCCTACCTAATTCCTGTGCTGAGATACAGGCTGCTCCAACCTGCTGTAAAATGCTTGATTTCGAGAGTGAGCGAAACTAATGAAAACATTGTTGGGGTAAAACCTAAAAGGGAAAGACCCAGCACCAAATCCCATTTGCCATCTGATCTAACTTCTGGAGGCAGTCAAAATGATCCTTAGAATTCTTCCCTACCTTATTCCTGTGCTGAGATACAGGCTGCTCCAACCTGCTGTAAAATCTTGATTTCGAGAGTGAGCGAAACTAATGAAAACATTGTTGGGGGTAAAACTAAAGGGAAAGACCTAGCACCAATTGCATTGGCCATCTGATCTAACTTCTGGAGGCAGTCAAAATGATCCTTAGAATTCTTCCCTACCTTATTCCTGTGCTGAGATACAGCTGCTCCAACCTGCTGCAAAATCCTTGATTTTGAGAGTGAGCGAAACTAATGAAA